>NC_056540.1:21592500-21857500 GCF_910596095.1 Thunnus maccoyii
CTATTTCATCGGAAGAAAGAGAAACATGGCCAGCGGCTATGAGTCTTTCTAGTTAAACCTGCCTCATTTAGATGTTAGTCAGTCAATCGCTGCTTGTTTGCTTCTCTGCATTTTGCCTGATTATGAAAAATTACCAGTGTGGTGTTGCATTAATGTTTCCATGTAGTGTTCAGTGCTGCCTGACAGAGATTTTGGGAAATAGTTATTCACTTTATTGCCAAGTTAGTTGAGAATATTGATACCACTCTCATGTCTGTATGGTAAATATGAAGCAACCGCTTAGCTTAGCACAAAGACTGGAGACAGGGGGAAACAGTTAGCCTCGCTCTGTTCAAAGATTAAAAGCTAAAAGCTCTCTAATTAACATGTAAAATCTTGTTAAATCTGCACTAAAACAAAATGTAAAAACAACATGTTGTGGGTTTACAGGAGGTGATTCGTGGGACTATTTCTTGTCTGGGTGCAGTGACCCCAGCACTGTCATTCATTACTTCCTATATACACTAAAGTGTTTTATTCTGTAGTGAGCTGTGAGTTGAGATTTCAGACACTAAATCATCATTTTTGCACCATCGTTGACAGGTGTAGGGTGGCACAATGAGAATTTTAGCATCTAGGAAATGCGACACTTTACACTTGGAATTGATAGAAAAGTGTACATGCTATGGACAAACTTTTTCATCCCATTTTTGTCATTTTTGAGTACACTATATACAGCATACATTTGCACACTCCATTAACTCACTCAAATGAAATGTTTAAGGGTAAATATTGTGCACTATTAAGCAAATAGGGAGTGAATTCGGTCACAGCCCAGAAAGAGTCAGTCAGTTAGGCGCATAACCCCGCCAATAAACCCACATCTTGTTGTTTTTGCACTCTGTTTGTACAGATTAAATAAATATGATATAACTTAACTAATTAATGAGCCCTAAAAGTGCTGGTGGGTAGATTTTGTTTTATCTTCGGACTGAGCCCGGCTAGCTGTTTGCCATCGTTTCCAGTCTTTAGGCTAAGCTAAGCTAACTGTATATTTAACTTGATATCTATCCTGTCATCTGACCCCAGAACACCTGAAAGCAAATAAGTGTACAATATTTCCCAAAAGGTTATTCCTTAAAGATTTTTTCTGATCATTCTGCCTGAAATTAATGTTCATACATAGAATAACGAGAGAAATTTCCACTTGAGTGATTTCCTTCTTGTGCCTTTAAAAACATTTAATGACGCTTTCTTCTACATAATTTTGATTCTCTTTGTGGAAATGTCATTTTCTAGGTTTCTTTTCATGCTACTTTTGCTTCATCTCGAACCCTTTAAGGACTTTAAATTCCTCAATCCTCCTCCTCCTCCTCGTCGTAGTGTTTTCTGCTGTCTAATCCACTAACCTGCTGTCTCTCTGTCTGTGTGTCTTCCTGTCTGTCAGCTGAGGAATGCTTCCTGGACTCTGATTTGAGCTTTTTGGTGCCCATTGCAGTGGGCGTGGCGCTCAGCTTCCTAATCATCCTTGTGCTTATCTCTTACCTCATTGGTCGGAGGAAGAGTCGCACTGGCTACCAGTCTGTATAATCCAACCCGGCTGCTTCTGCCTCTCACCTTCCCAACCCTCACAACTCTTGACAAAAAAAAACTAAACACACTCCTCCCGTAACGCCATCCCTTCCCCTTCTGTTTCCTGTGAGGCAGTGTCTCCCTGAAAATAACCTTTATAGCTTATTTCTCGTACAGTTTAAAATTGATCCCGGCAAACCACCCTCTCAATGGTTTTTCTTTGTTTTTTGCTTCGATGCCAATGACTGAATCCAGTACCAAAACATTTATGATCGATATTGCATCGTTTGATTATAGATTGCATGTTTTAAAAATCGAATTTATGGCTGTGAGTAGCCGTCCACCATTACCTCCTCTCCTCCCCAGAGAGCCTCCCTCCCTCCTCTCCCACCGCAAGAGGTTTTTTCCTCTCAGTTTCTGTGCTGTACAATAGTATATGTGTAAATTAATCTCTTGTATAGAATGAATGACGTTGATTTTTGATGACTTGAATGTACGAGCAAGCTAATAGATCCACTGTTGTCATTCATACCCCCACAAACCACTGTTTTTTGCTTGTTTTTGTTTGGTTTTTGCACTTTTTTGTTTCTTTAACCAACACTTAACATTGAAATTAACACCTAAATTAAAATCTGCTGCACATTTAGACACTTAGTTGTAGCTTGATGAAAGGGACACTAACTTATGAAGACACTTTACCAGCACTGGGACCAGTTTTGTTTTGTTTTTTTGGAAATGTGTGACATTAGACGTTTATATTTCTGTTGCTCACGTTAGGAGGATGGAAAATTTGTTTTTCTTTAATTGTACATTTAGCTTTAAAAGATTAACATGTGAGTATTTGACAAGTTAATTATATTGTTGTCCTCTTGTAATTCTCTGTTATTACTGTGACAGATGCATATTTTTGGCATTTGGGAGTCTCAATCCTGGTTTAAGTAAACACTACGTTGGTCTCCAGGATCAAATTTAGTTGAATGTACATAAATCTGACAACTGAACATTGGTTTGATTAAGATCCACACACCACCCACTATGTGATAGTTCAGAAATATCAACAGCTTGAGCAGATAGATGACAGTATGAAGGCCATGAGTAATATTTCCCCTCCCTGGTCTTATTTCACACCATTTTATAGATGTCATCCTCAGTTCTGTACGTTTGATCATTCCCCCCCTGACAGTTTGTGCCTTTCTGTTGTGCACCTCTTGAGTTGCTTGCTTGAAGCTTGTCTCCATCTGATGAAGAATGTGATGTGATGAGCTTGTTTAACACAAGTGGGGAACAAATTAAATAAAGTTTCGTTCTTGTTTTGTATCACTGTCGTTCTTTCTTTTTTTTGAGCAGTTTGTGTCCTGCTTTTATCGAGCCGCAGAGCGTCAAGTCTTGTGACTGGACTGAGTTCAAAGGTTAACTGCTGCTACTGCTCGAACTGTCCGTTCAACTTTGATCAATGATGTGCTTTTTATAGCCTGTAATGGTACACAGAAGCATGACTCTCACCCCGGCTATAACTGGCATGTGTGCAGATATGCAAGTTGACCCTGAGGTCACGACAGATCATGTCGGCTTAACCTATTACTGAGACAAATTTAAAACCAAACATTTTACCTTTACTTCACTTCCTCGCTGTTTCTGGTCCCACAACTGCACTACTGATGGGTAAAAATAATAATTACAGAATCAAGCAATTCTCTATAATATATACATGTTTTAGGTGCTAAAAGTAAAGTGAGGATGTTCTCATGAATAATGTCATGAATAGTGTTTATCAGTTAACTTCATACAAAGTGCAGAAAACAGAAGAAACCCAAATCAAATCAATATTTGTTGTGACCAAGTTTTGCATCAGTTCTTCTCAGTACACCTGCAAAGCATCTTGGAGAAGTTGTTTCAGTTCTTTTGTGTATTTAGGTGTCTCAGCTGCTCCTGTCTCTTCATGCTATCCCAGACTGACTCGATGATGTTAAGATAAGGACTTTGTGGGGTCAAACCATCTGTTGCTGTTTCTCTTATCGATGAAGGTAGTTCTTAATGACTTTAGCTGTATGTTTGGGGTCGTTGGCATGCCAAAGAATACATTTGGGATCAATCAGATGCCTCTTTGGTGGTATTGCATTATGGATAAGAATCCAAAATCTTAAGAGCCTAAAACTTTTGCACAATACTGTATATGTTTGTCATTTCTTCATTAAAGCCAAATATGTTGAAAAGCATTGAAGTGGTAACCCTACCTTTTGCAAGAACTGAGCTTGCACATCTCATAAAAGTTACAAAATCTAAAAATGTCCATAAAGCATCATTATTACGCCAAATAAAGACATATTTCATGTTTTATAAACTATGTGGGCCATGTATATAGAGATATATATTGCTTTAGTTCACTAATCTCCAATATGTTATCCTAATAAAGTAATAATTTTAGGGCGGTTGGGTTGCGGGAGAGCTGTCTGTAAAACCTTTAAACCTCTTACAAATATTCTCTTACAGAAATATTTATTTAACCATGTTTTACAGCTGTTCTCTCTAAAAGCCCAAACAGAGGTAACACATCATTTTCTGTGGCAGACCTCTGAAACTCAGAAAATCAGTCTGATAAAACAATGTTAAATATGTGCTTTAAGCTGTTAAAGAAGGACAACAGAACCTTAATCTTGCAAGTGTAACAGTGACAGTGTGAATCATTTTTGCAATAGCAGCTGTTTAGACACATTCACCTTCACAAAAATGTTAAACAGTAACAATAATTTGTAGTTTTGTAACTGGAAACCACAGTTTGGGTGTGTTGAAAGATTTTTAAGACTATGAGCACCGTGCAGAAGAAAACTTAAGAGTACATACCAGAACATTGTATTTATTATAAGAACTATAATAGGAATAAATACAACATTGATACCAAGTTTAGTAGCACAGTTCAGGCAGGATGATTAATGCTCTCACATAGTTATGCTTTTTTTTAAAAATGGTACAGACCTTTCACAAACTATCACAGTACAGTATGTCTCTTTATTGATCAGTCTTGTGTAGTATTTCATTCTTATAAGCAAATGTTTTTACAAAAGAATGCAAGAAGTGGCTTGTGATGCTTTATTATAAACGTATAATTCTGCTCTATTCAACAAAAATATAGTAATAGTGTATTTGCAGTCATTTATTATGTCTTTTTTTTTTACTGTGTAAGTACAGTACAAGTCCTGCTTTCAGTGTTTGCATGATAGTTCTTTGAATTCTTAAAATATACATGTTTGAAAAATATAATGCAAAACAAATTAGTACACTTTGTCACACAAAAATGTTCACAGAAAACCATTTTCTAACCTGACAAAACCACATTTCTAATCGCCTATTAATGTTTTAAGTCATAATTGGATTTGCATAGCCAGAAAGACTAACTATTGGGCAGAGTGTAATTTAGTTTGATTAATCTTGCTAATCATTACAACATATCAGGAATTGAATTGTATAACTCACTCTACGTACTCGCTCATGTGCTCAGCACTGTTTGTTGTGGGTGCAGGTGCCAGAAGCACTCAAGGTACAAAGATACAACAGAAACACAAGAGTAAATGTCTACTTCTTGTCTCACAGCAGAAGACGTGGATATTTAAGTGAAAGATGAGGAGAGGGAAATTACATATTTCATGTAAAATAATAGGTCAACATCATTTTTTTTTCTTGTACATTTTCCTGCCTCATTGTCACAGGAACATCCTGCTGGCGGCGATATCTTTGCCTTACGCTCCGACTTCCAAGGAGAAGGTCACACTGCCCAGGTAGCGGTCAGTGGGCGAATCATTAACGATGCCCTTCCCGTTCAGTTTGCATTGTACTTGGATGTGAGTGTCTTGCAGCACTCCTGCAAAACGCACGGCCACCACCGGTGAAGAGTAGTTTACCTGAGACAGAAGAGACGCAGTAGATTAAGGCCCAGCGGGTGTTATCTCACAAAACTTTGAAGCATCAGACTCGCACTTACATGTCTAAGCTTGCCATAGTATGGATAGTACTTCAGGTCAAAAATGCTCTTAGGAAAAAACTGGATGTCTCCCAAGGCTTCTGGTGGTCCTTTCTGAAAGAGAAAGAAGCTTTCTTGACTTTCAGTTGCACAACATTTTCAGACATTTGCATAAGATAAAATTACAAGTGGATGTTACTGTACCTTAATTCCACAAGTCACATTTACTGGTTTGCCTTGGCCAGGGAGGTAATCAATAATCTATAGGCAAAGTGAGAAAAGTGTCATAATTTGGATTTTTTTGTGGGATTTTATAGTTCTTATAGTTTCAGTCTTCAAACTGAACTCCAGCAGGAAAAATGTCTTTATATCTGAATTACAAAATCAAAATCAAACGCAAAAGTTAACTTCTGAAAACATAAGAAGTGTCCAAACTTTCTACAACACCATAAGTTACCATTCAAAATGTAAATCAAGTCAGAAGGTGGTGCAGAAACGGCTCCATGTCTCTTCATGCTCTCCCTAAAACGACCACAAGATGTCACTCACTGAGAAAACTGAGCTGCATCAATACAGCGACACCCTGCTGTTTATGAGCCCTCTTTTTTTTTCTTTTTTTTTTTTTGCTGATACATAGTTGGGTTTTTTAAAGTGCAATCTCTCACAGGTTTTTGTTCCTGTTGTTGCCTCGTCTTACCCGGTTCATCCGAAGGAGGACACATGGCCTTCCCTGAGAATAGCCATAGTGGGGGTCCTGCAGCCCCGAACAGTCCCCCAACCAGGACCTCTTAAACTGACACGCTTTCCTCTCTGCGCTCTCTTCCAAGTCATCCTGCATGAAGTACCTGTCCTGTGTGCAGCGAATGTTCTTCTTCTCCTGAGCGCCATCGTTATACGCTGAAGATGAGGAGCAGGGACAGAGAGAGAGAGAGAGAGAGAGAGGGAGAGGGAGGGAGGGAGGCAGAGGGAGGGAGAGGAGGGCATAAATAAACCCTTGCAACAGCTATGCCCTGCCAGACTCAGGCCTCTGATTAAGGAAGCTTGACAAAAGCGGGATGTGAAGAAGAAAAAAAACACATTGAATGGCTGCACTCTGCCCACAAAGAGGCTTCCCTTCCCAGCATGCCATGCAGGAACCAAATGGAAAAGGGGGACAAAGGTAGTGAAGATGAGGATTAACTCATTGCGTGCCCGCTTCATTTAAACAAACTCAACAACCTCATCAGAATCTCTACTGACTCACGTCTTAGATATTCATCCATAGACCTTGCGTACTTCTTCCAGGATTTGCGATCAGAGGCGTTGAAGGCGATCTCGTGGCCCTCTAGGTGCGGAGCCATCGTCATACCTGCCAGTGGAAACCAAGAGACAGTCAACTGTGCTGAGACTCAAGTAGAACCAACAGACAGAAGGACAGTCGAGCGGAGAGATGCAGTGGTGTGAGGTTTGGGGTTATATTTACCTGGTGGCATCACTCTGTCATTGAAGGTCGGATGGTAGGGACTAATAGACCACATGAGGCAAAACAAACAGCCGCCAAACATGGCTGCAAGAAACATATAAAGTGCAGCGTAGAAGAGAAGGATGAGGCCTGAAAGGAGAGAGTGAAAAAAAGAAATATATTCTGGTGAATATTACACTGTAGATACAGTATTTGCACAACAATGGCTTTCAGAGCACAGTGCACATCCCTGTCTTTGATCTAAGTGGAGAAAAGTAATGAACCATGAAGAATTTCCAGTTTCCAGACCACACAGTGTCTGTCTGGTCTCCAGCTACTGTCCCTGATCAGGACAGTCACTAATTTGTTTACTCATACAAAAGCACTGTCCTCCCCTCATGTCTGCGCTTGCAAATCACTCCAATACTTTTGGTATAAAATTCACTGTACTGAGCTAATGTGTGAACCCTGCAACAAAGAAACCTTGGGAACTAGCATTGTCCTGCAATTTTCAATTAACAGCAACTAATCAAGCCAAACGTGCTCTAAATGAAATGGCTTTTGCTGTGCGGGCAATTTCACAGGGGACTAGCTGCAGCCAGCCTTGCGTCCCCAGAGCCACAAAGGCCTTTCTGTTTAAGCTCAGTGAGAATTCTCCCAGCTGTCCTTTCACTCAGGAACACAGTGAACCTCCGGTTGCCATCGTAGTGAAGGTCTTTTGCAGCCATAGAGGCCCGGCCAGCTCCAAGGAGCCCCAATCACCCCACTCTGGTATTGTGTCCCCTCTTACACACTCGTCTCACAGGACACACAGCACAGACTTCAACTCAGGGCCTTTCTTCAGCAGACACATGGGCCCCATTCCTGCACAAGTGTGCACACACTGGTTATGTGGCTAGAATGAGCTCTTTAGCCCTGCCTGGGATCCTGTGTTTCAGCTTATGCACGTAACAAACACTCTCCTTGGATATTCTCTCTACACTCCGGCTGGATCATGTTTTCCATTGTGTACAGGTGGACCAAGGGGAGGGGGCTAAACGGCATCACATAGCAACTACCCTGGAATACCAAGAGGGTGCTCCATCATCATTGACTCAACAAACTCGTCCAGTCTGTGCTGCTGCCAAAAGAGTTCGCCTCCACCAAAAGCTCAATTTGGCAGTGGACTCTATGGAAAAAAAAGGACATGAGCATCTCTACGTGTTTCACTGCAATCGAGGCGGCGCCATAAGCATATAAAGTTCAGCGATGAGGTCGCCAAGGCTTTGGGAAAGAGGCTCTGGAGAGCATGGTAAGATGAAGAGGAATGTGATTCCTGGCCAATGCGAGGCCCGGAACAGTGCACTCCCGCTGGGGATACGTCCCCAGGCAGTCTGTTTTTGTCGGGACACTCTGAATTGTCCATGCACCTATGTAAACACTGAGCATGAGGACACACACACACAATCACAGCACAGTGAGCAGAGTCACTGGACTGAAGAGACATTTCTAACACTCTTAACTATCCCTGAGTGCATCTTTTAAAGACATTCAAACACCATGACATGACTCTTAATCACAGTAATCACTCAACTTTAGGAAACAAACTCTGGTTATCTGTAAATTATTATAATTATGCATTTGTGCAGTAAAAATTAAAACACTTTTGCATGAATCCGAACATCCCTCCCCACACCCCCAAAAATGCAGAACCTCTCTGCACTTCGACAACTCACTCCAGCTCTTTCCAGAGCGACCCATGAATTCGTTGGTCTCTGCATTCCACAGGTACGTCTTCAAGTCGTCTATTTTCTGGTGCAGCGTCCTCTTAGGTAACGGCCTGCGCTTCCATCTCTCAAAGTTCAGGTCTTCCTGCTCCAGAGGCTGGTGCTCGGCCAACTCCTCCTGCTCTTCCTCCAACTCTTGACCATGTTTGAGTATCACTTTGTGAGGCTGGTGGAAAGAAGAAGAAGAGAAAAAGCCCTCACCACACATATTCTCAACTGCTAAGTTCTGCAGTCAGCCTATTTGCTTTTCAAATCACTGCAGTAAAAAAATGGCATGCCTTCTGATCCGAGTATGACCAATAATTCAACTGCCGGACAGTGCACTGCATATTAATGGACATCGCACTGATGGTCCTGTCCCCTGTTTCTGCAAATTATAAACCCGCTGGTGACCTTTCTGGCTCTCTTTGGGAGAGCTGACCTCCTCTGAGTGGACCCTCCTGCTTGGAGCAGCAGCTGCAGACAGCAGAGCTGGAGGGTCACTCTGACGGCCAGATGTTACTCACTGACTCTCAGCATCCACAGGCCAGGACACACATATCCCAGAGGAACCACAGGACACATGTGAGTGTCACCAAAGAGCCATTTGTAAAAGTTTTAATCTGCTGTTAAAAGTTTGAAATGCTATAAAAATGCCTTTATGATCTTATGAGTCTTGTGCCAATCAAATGATTGAGTCTATCACAAACAGTGCTTTTTATTTAAAAACTTAAGTGCTACTAGAATTTATGTATTTATCACTGCATCTGCTTTAGTTATACATTGCATAGAAAGTTACATGTGTTTTATTTAATTTCAGCACTTACTGGATTTGATGGATTATTTTTAAGGAGCGTCTCCTCAGCTCCTCCCTCTGTGGAACTGGGCTCCATATTCTTCACAGAAAGAAAAGGTACTTGTTAAACCAATCACATCTACCGTCCCCATTGAAGCAGAGCGACACATCTTCAAACTTCAACATTTTCAACATATTCAAAAAAACAAAAATTACCAAGCTTCCAGGATAATTGAACCTAGAAACAGACCCCAGAAATAACTAATATAACAAATAAAATTAGAATAATAAAAATCTGACATACCTGAAGTTCTCTTTTCAATAAAAACGCAGATTAATATGTCGAAACCCTCTTGACCCCTAGAGGAAAAAAAATAACGTTTGTCAAAAAGTGTTTGGGGATTTCATTAGAAAGTTTTAGGCAGGCAGAGGGGACCTGGTGTGGAGAACCTCCTTCAACTAGGCGCGCATCATAGTGAATGAACGCTGCACGGAGAAACACTGGGGGTGGGATACAAAGTGCTTTTTTTTGGTCCCAGAGACGTTTTGGCAGCAGCCTGGACCACAGCACTGCATTCTGTACACGCACACCATCATCTATTGTCTGCTAAGCTGAGCTAAAGCAAAGCCTGAATGCAATATTTATAGCTTATCCCAAACACAAGACCTCGTTGTCAATCATTGCCCGCTGGCTGCGTAATGTGCGTGCGCAAAGACGCGCGGACGATCATTGTTATTGGCTTATGATGTGTTAATTTTTTATATAACTTTTAATCGGGTGTTTATCCAGCATGAGACAGCTGCATCATAAATTAAATATCAGTCATTAGGGTGTTCTTATTGCACATGCATGCTGATCCAGTTGCCAAAGCAGCTCCTCCACAGACTCCTGCTCACCATAAGCTCTCTTCTGGTGAGGTTCAAGTAGTCCTCATCCCTGATCCTGTCTGCACTCCGGTCACGTAACGCTCTGTTACCCCATGTAAAAGTGGGAGAGGGGGACTTCTGAGGGTGTTTTTTTTCTCCCCTTTTACATGAAAAGAGAAATTGCGTCATGGAAAAAAATCTGTTCTTTGAGATTTGCGCGGCAAAAACGTGCATGTGTCCATGTGTGTGCGTGCGTGTGTGTGTGTATTTTACAGTAAAGGCCAATGACTCTTCTCACCACATAGGGTCAGTTGCAAAAAAGGCAAAAACCAGAACATTTTGCAGGGAAAGTCTACCTGTGAAAATCATTAATTCCATGCACAACTTGCTTTTGGAACAGACAGAACTGTATTGTTAGTGTGCAGGCCATTTGAAGTGTCTTCAGTGCATATTTCCTGTCGTTAAAAGCTCTGTATTCTATGTGTGGTCCCTAAAGAAAAGCTGTATGTGCATTTGGGCATTAGCAGTCTCAGTGTGTGTAGTTTTCTATACTGGAATACAACCTACAGTAGCTCTAGATTTGCTTAAATTCAATTAATTTAATTTATTTAGCTTTTGAACTGACTTTAAAACTTAGACAAGAGTTCATCTTTGTTCTTTTCAAATCAGTGTTTTTCACTGCAAAGCTGAATGAGGAGGACAAAATGTGCACCAGACATTTTGATGTTTTAATTATTCAGTAAAAGTTGCTGTGTGGGCCTATTTGCACAGCTGTAACCAGGATTTTAACAATAATGAGAAAATGAGTCTGAGGCCCCAAATGCAACCTTTGTATTTTATGTTTTTCTGTAAATGTAATGTGTCTACAAGATCTAAATGCTGTTTCAAGCACCCACTCCCTGGAATTAACTATGTAAATCATATGAATAATTTTTATTCTATTCTATACTATTTTGTCATTGATAAAACCTCAAATCCCAGAAAAAACACAGAGGACATGACTTCAGTGTCTTATGGGAGATAAAATTACAACAAAAGGTGAAAACAGAAGTATTAAAAAAAGTTTAAAAAATTATAATTTAAGCATCATATTTATGTCTAAATAAATATTTAGGTACTGTTGTATGAATATTTCTTTGAATATGTGGTTTCTGTGCATTCGCAGTCTCCTGTCTAACTTTCTCCTGTTCTGCTACAAATGAAGAAGTACTATCCACCTTCATAACTTACATATACAGTAAAATATCTACAATCAAACAAAAAAATGTATGTTGTTCTGTTTATTTGAGAGCAGAACCTCATGAAGGTTGAATCATTCATGTGCTGCTCACTGTATGTCCAACAGCTCTTGAATGCAATTGTGTTCTTCTGACAGGGGGTGGCGCCTGATGCTTGGCCTGAACACCGCCTTGACTTCGGTGTGCTGCACCACAGTAGCTACAAATCTGTGTAATAAACAATAACATAAGTATAAAAATCATTAAACTCACTAAACTTGATTTATTTGACTTCATGCAGGCTGTCACTCAAACATTTAACCACTGCTTTCACCGAGATATCCTCAAGTGGAGACCATCATGGATGCCAGTTAGTGTTAGTAACTACTTTCTACTCTCAGTAAGGAGTACTCCATTTTAGCTGATTGATGTGTTGTTAATTTATGGTTAGTGCTTGTATTTGTTTTCATTTGAATTACACAGAGTTTGTTTTAAAGGTACAGTGAGTAGAATTTAGTGGCATCTAGCAGAACAGACTTGGCAGAAATGGAATATAATATTTATAAGTATGTTTTAATTAGTGTACAATCACCTGAAAATAGGAATTGCTGTGTTTTCGTTAGCTTGGAATGAGCCCTTTATATCTACTTAGGGAGCAGGACCTCTTCTACGGAGCCTGCCATTTTGCACTGCCATGTCACTGGCTCTAGAGAGGCCTTTTACATTTTTCGCGAGTTTCGCAGCCACCAAAGTTTCTCCTACACGCTTGGAAGGGAAGTTGGGGGTGGTATTTTTTTTCCTAGGATGAAGAAGTCATGACTCGCCCTATTCTGCCTCTGATTGGCTTACCCTGATGTTCCTACCCTAATCGTAACCAATATCACTCCGCATGCATACACCTAACCAAACCAACCAATGAAGGCAATGAGTACTAGCCAATCAGAGGCAGAGGAGGGTGGGTTATGATTTCGCCATTCTAGGAAAATAAGTTTGGCTAACCATGTTAGTTAATAATATGAGTGACGACCAGCTTGGTAACTGAAAAAAAAAACTCGAAAGATGGGTTTTTGGTTTTAACTACTAGCTAGCTAATTATATGAAAATGGTGGATGATTTATTGATATAATGTATTTAATAGTCAATGTTTATTCAGTGTACTTTTAACTGTCATGTGGTACATCCCCCAAATTTTTTTTTTTAAATTTAATTAGCTGAAGAGTCATTTCTTGGATTTCCAGGGCTTAATATTATCCCTAATAATGTAGGTAACAGTCACGTTACTTTATTTTTCATATGTATCATGAAGAGAAATGGCAAATGTAAGCAGCATTCAGGTGGAACTTTTGGCACCGGAGCAGTTGCGCCCCAGGTTGTCTCAGGGGGAAACTTCCGCCCACACCCCAGATGCAATCTGGACGATGAACTGAATGCTCTATCTGTATTTTACAGGTTAGTTGCTGTGGTACCAACTCTGGGACCCGTAACAAATTGTGGGGGCTCGTCCTGCATCCGTCTCCACCAGAATCGCCAAGGGGAACAGATCCAGTGATAACAGAACCACAAAGGCCAAGGCAAGGTGATGTGACTGCAACTGTGACAACAACTGGTTGGTGTCCACAAGGGGAGATCAGAGCCTCAGGAGGGTCTTCATTCTTCCTAGGGAACAACACCGCTGCTTCATCAGATCAATGCACCTAATGCCCACAACATGCAAAAAACTCGTATGGGTCATCCAAGGTGTGCTGAAGATTGTTAATCCAGGTGGCTTCAAGGACATGCTCACCAATAAAGATGAAATAACAATCTGTGAACTCAGGGGCTTCCTCAGGTCTCATCTTGGTGAAAAGGCCAGTACAAAGCTGTTCAACAAAATGAACAAGAACCCCCCCAAACAGTTTCTGTATTGCATGATTGGACTCAAACAGAAAATCCTCTTACAATCAAAGCAGGCCACCACAGACATTTGCTATGACCCCAAAACCATACAGGAGGTTTTCCTCCACACCATTTACCAGGGCCTAGGGTCCAACCATACGGACATGAGACAGCAGCAGAGGTCACTCCTCTCAAACAGCAAAGTTACTGATGAGGAAATTATCAGCCAGGTAATAAAAATAATCAGTGGCAAAAATGAGCATGAGCGTAGGCTAGGTTTTGTCTCCTGACAGAAAGTAACGCATACACATAGTGTTCGGGTGGATGGTGGAAATCATCTGCAGACAAGAAAGAACATCAGACAAGACAACAGCTCAGTGCTCAGGTGGAGACTTTAATGAACATAGTTCCAGTATTAATGGACCAGCAAATAGCAGTCATACATGCAACCCACTCAAAGACTCTACCTGTCCAAACACTAGGCCAGCCCCAGGCACACCCCCTCCTATGTCCATTCCCAGCAAAGTACCTCCTCCCACACCAGGCCAGTTCTCTCTCACAAGGAAGGGTAAAATGCCTGTTTGACTGTTCACACCACGACTCAGAGAACTGTAACCATTGTTTTGTGTGTGGGGATCCAGGACATCTGGCTGTTGGCTGTTTAAAAAGAGCCAGGCAGCAGGGAAACAGGGGTCGGTCTCTGCTGAGGGACAACCAGAGGCTGTTCCACATTTCCAGTCCTACCCCATAAGTGCCACACGTAAGCAGCGACACACAAAATAATAAAAAAAAATCGTTGCAAAAGAGCTTGTGACCCCTGCTCTATAGAGACACTAGTAACCCCTGAAAATACCATCTGCACAGCACCACTGATTGGTAGAAAGAGTCTCCTCAAATGTTTCATCAGTGGTTATGTAGCAACAATGCTATTTGACTGTAGCTCACAAGTAAGCATCATTGACAGGTCCTGGAGAGAGGCATTTATCCCCAGTCACCCAGTACAACTACTGCAAGACCTTCTTGACCCAGGGGAAAGCCTCAATCTGTATCCTGCAAATGGACAGTCATTCCCATATGACAGATGGGTGGAGCCGATGGTCAACCTCACAGAAAATGACAATGCAATCCTTGCAATACAGGTCCCCTTACTGGTCAGCCAGCTCCCCCTCCCTCAGCCTCTTCTAGGGACTAATGTTCTCCAAGAGATGATTAATAGTCAAGAGTCCTCTGCTGAGGCACATGCCATGGTTATTAGTCTCTTCTGAAAAGCACTTGGTGTGGAAGAAGAGGAGGCAAAAAATATGGTCCACTTCATGTAGGTCCAAAAGACACCTATTGTCTGACCCTATTGTCCTATATGAACTCTCAGAAGAGAGTACAACCTTAGAACAGCTGAGCGTTGGGGACAACCTCTTAGAGATCAGTAAGAGCAGGTGGCCACTTGTCAATGTCCCCATTTCCAATCATACTTGTTTGTGTTAGGAGAAAAGATGGGTCATTGCACCTTTGTATTGACTACCGACTGCCCGACAAAAAGACTGTGCCAGACAAACATCCCCTGCCCCGCATACAGGACTTGATTGACTCGCTTTGATGCTAGAGCTGGTTTTCCATCTCAGACCAGGGCAAAGCCTATCACCAAGGCTTCATTGCAGAGGGTTCCAGGTACCTGACTGCCTTCACAACCCCTTGAGGTTTATATGAATGCGTCAGAATACCCTTAGGGTTGTCAAACCCACCAGCAGCCTTCCAAAGAAAAATGGAAGAAATGCTTTACACACTGAGGGATAAGTGTTGCATCCCTTATCTAGACAATGTCCTTTGCTTCTCCAGGTCCTTTGAAGAGCATGTCGAGATGCTGCACCATGTACTCCAAGCCATGCGGCACCACAGGGTTGAAATTGAGGCCAGAAAAGTGTGAACTACTTTGCAAGGAGGTCAGGTATGTTGGTTGACTGGTGTCTTCAAACGGGGTGAGGGTGGATCCAAAAGATGTAGAGGCAGTCCAGGCAATGAAAGAGAAAACTCCGCAGATTGTAGGGGATGTCAAGAGACTGCTAGGTTTCCTGAACTATTATCGAGCATACATGCATTATTTCTCATGCAAAGCAAGACTGTTGTATGAGCTGCTCCAGGTAAAGTCAAGTTCACAAGTTCACCACTACCCAAGCCTACAAGGGGAAAAACAATGGGCCCTCAACCATCAGATCCTTGAGCGCCTCATAAACATCCTAACAAACGCTAACGTACCCAGATTTCAACCGTCCCTTCATACTCCATACTGGTGCCTCTCAACAGGGCCCAGTCCTCTACCTAAACCAGGATGGAAAAATGAGGGTGATCAGATATGGGTCCCACACACGATCACCAACAGAGCAAAGTTACCATCTTCACATTAGCAAGCTTGAGTTCCTGGCCTTAAAGTGGAAAGTATTCTTTTGCCTGAGTATGGTCCTGCAGGTAGGTCACCAGGTTTTACTTTGCATAGTGTTTTATTTGGGCTCCTACATATACAATAGCTCAAGGAAAATTGGTATGTTGTCAAATGCCTTATATAACAAAACAGCTAAATGCTACAGAGCTGCACTTGTTTGTGGAGAATGTTAATATCGTAATGTATGCAGTTTAAAGGAAAAATATTACTATGTCATTTAGTTATAGCCTCATGGTTTTACATTGAAAATGTTTTGTATTTCTCTATGAGTGATAGAGAAATTTCTGAAAAAAGTTCAGTGTAGTCCAGAATCATTTCATGCTAGACATTGCTTGCTTTAAGTACAGTTCAGTATTGCTGTAACTTGCACAATACCATTATAGTAGCCCTGATTCACTCATATACAGGTGATAGTGTGTACTAGAATGCTGGTTGAAGTAGAAAACTGTAAGAAATACACGAGAAATGTGAGGTAGCTACAGCTGTGAATACATTCTGTGAGATATAACAATTAGATTCATGGATGTTTTATGCACTAAGTCACAGTTATGGACTGAAATAGAGACTGACACTCAGATAAATGTTATGTATTGTATTTATTATATTTATTGTGAATTTGAATATAGATGTAATCTGGATGACGAACTGTGTCTTCATTGCTGCAGAACTCTGTATATTACAGGATTTTGCTATTGACTGTAACTATTGTAACAATCATATATCTTAGCCACACATGTTGAAGGTTAAGAAAGAGGCACAGAGTCACTTCTTAGAAGAGAAAAGAGAAAACAACATCTCTCAGGAAGGCCAATTTCTGTTGACTTAAAGCTATGATGTGTGGAATTGTGTGAAGCACCTTATGGGAAACATATGTGTCAAATGGACGTATGGCAATAAATTAAAGTGCTCTTCCAGA
The DNA here is from genome assembly GCF_910596095.1 of Thunnus maccoyii. Taxonomy (NCBI): domain Eukaryota; kingdom Metazoa; phylum Chordata; class Actinopteri; order Scombriformes; family Scombridae; genus Thunnus; species Thunnus maccoyii. The sequence continues at coordinate 21,609,298 of NC_056540.1, forward strand.
TGTTGAAACTTCATCTTTCATTGATAAAATGACAGATAAATGTTTGAAGACAGTTACTTCGACCTCGAATTACTCTTTAGATGAGCAGAAATCACCTTTCTTAACAAAGTTGTATCATATAATTTGAATTGTGTCACAGAAGATATGATATTGACCTAGTTACTCTGACAATTCAACATTTGATGTAAAAGTTAGGATACAGCAGGTGAAAAAAACGGCCAACCGCCCGTTATAACGTAAAGTAACGAACGTAGCGGTGTAACGTACGTTCAAAGTTTGAAATTCATACGTTGGTAACGTCATCTAAGTAACGTTACACTGCTTAAATATGAGTAACTACTGTACCGTAGAGTATTGTATTTTTTTTCAGTATGTGTGTGTGACATGCGCACACACAGCCAGCCAGCAGCGACCCACTGTCCGACACCGACACACCGTGAGGAAGGAGACCGACAGACATATCAACCGCCGCGGGGATATAAATGAGACTGACTCGGCCTCAGACAGAGCAGGGACGGAGGGAAAGGGCTGTCAGACAATGCCACATTACTGCCGAGAAACACGGCGGTAATTCATGCTGGCTTTCAGATATAAAGCGTTTAGCAGTGAGTCGTGACTGTTGTTTTTTTTTTCTTTAATTATTTCCAAGAGGATCGTCCGTTAAACATCCTCCGGCCGTTATGCCTCCTACTCAGAGCCTCCAATCCAGCGGGCTGAGCCTCTCGGAAACAAGCATGGGTAGGTGTGTGCAAGGTCAACGGCAGGTTTTTTATCAATTAATTAACTCGTTTTAATGGATTTTAATTAAACGATAAGTGTCCCTACACATTAAGGTTAATATTGTAGTCGTTAACGGTCGTTCCTTGTGGCCGTTAACGGTCAGTCAATCTTATAAAAAAAACAGACAAAACACTCGTTGCATCATCAGACCGTTTTTTTTTTCTTCTCGTCCAGGCCGCAGCGTCACTGCAGGTGCGGCGACGTTGAGTAACCGCATCAAGCCTGGGTGTTTGGCTCCCTGATTTGTGCAGGATGCTCTGCTGCTACCATGCAAATTTTATGAATATGGCAGCTCTTTCACTAGTGGAAATAGAGAGAGGATCCCGGTTTTACATCTAATGAGTTTGCTTGCAAGGCAAATGTTAGAAAGGAAAAGTGGTCACTGTTTAAGAGCATCACTGAACAGAGGGGTTGGTTATAGGCTAGGGACGGCACCATTATTAGTAGTAGATTAATCGATTAGTGCATGAACAGAAAATGCATCACCAGCAATTAAGACAATCAGTTAATTAGGGTTAGAGACAAAATCCTTATTCTGTGCAAAAAATGTATCTAAGCTGAAGCTAATATGAGGTTTCAGCAATCCAGATGAGTCAAATCAAGTGGATATCTGCCAAAGTTCGTCTTTTTTAGTGCAAAATTCCCTCTATGTGTTTCCTTGTTGAGTGGAAGTGGAAGAATAGTAACAAAAAGAGGAACATTTGCACTAAAAAGCATGAAATCTTTGAAGATATCCAGATTGTTTTGACTTATTTGGACAGCTGCAGCCTTGTATTAGCTTGGGATTAACTTTTGAATACATTTTTTGCCCAAACGACCTCATCACTTACATTGAAAGCTCATTAAGAATTAATCTTTTAATAGCCAGTATGAATAGGAGGAATAATGTCAGTGTTCATGTGGGCACCTGACTATTATTTTGTGATTCCAGCTGTTTACTATACCTGTATGTGTGATTGAGTGTGCAACACTCTGATAACAATCAACTGACAATGCTAAATAATAGATTACAGATTGTATTTCTTTCATTTCATCAAGTCAAAGTCATAAATCATCCTCTCCAGAGTTCTGCTGATAAAAGATGAGCCTCTTTATAACTGTGCTGAGAGTTAAACAACACTTTGTAAAGATGTTTTTTTTTTTTTTTGCATATTTCCTTTAAAAATACATACATACAGCACAAGGATCAGCACTTTTTTCATGCCTTATTCTTAGTCACTTCAACAATATAATGAAGAGAAATGTGGGGAAAGAGACAGAGGAATGACGTGTAACAGAGGGGACTGGCATGGTATGGCATCGGTATGGCATCACGGCGATGGCGGCGGCGCCCAACCCTACAGCGGCATGTTCTAATTTTTACATCACATCACTGTTCATGCCAAAGTATGACAAGTGAATGTTTTGTTGTTTCGTAGGTTCCTTTAAGAGGAGGAAGAGGAAATCCATAATCGTGACAGTGATGCTGCTCATTGTATCCGTGCTGATCCTCATCTTCGGCCTGGCAGCGACTACCAGGACGCAGAACATTACGGTGGGCGGCTACTACCCAGGACTCATTGTGAGTGAACGTTTACACGTTGTTCACTGTTCAGTTTTCATAATACGTGAAGTGTGAGAGTGATTTCAGGGAGCTCCTTCCACTCCTGGACTCTGATTACTGAAGGTCTCTGTGGGGTGAATTTTCCCCACATTCATTATTCAGCATCACTGTCATTAGAGGCTGAGTGAGGTAAAGTGTCTTTGCCCATAAATTTGTTTTCTTCACAGTACTCGAGAGCCATCGGGAACGCTGCCAACTGTATCTCAATTACATTTCCGAAAAGGCTTCTTCCAACTTTACCCTCAAATTTGAGCAGATCGTTGAAATCTCAAAGCTACAGGATTTATAAATTACAAAGAAAAAAAACTAATGAATTGAAAAGCACTTCATAAGACTGAGAGAATCTCATAAATCCTCAAATAAAAACACATTGCATTTTGCTTATCTTGAATAGTAAATAGTTGATGATGTTGTAGACAGAAATTGGAGCATGACATTAAATCAAAGCTTGATTGTCAAATTAGATAAAAGCCCTGACAACTATTTTCTCTCCTTTCAGCTGGGCCTCGGCTCTTTCCTGGGAATTATCGGCTCTCATTTGATAGAGAACAAGAGGCAGATGGTGAGAGGATTCATATTACTTCTTTATATTGAGATCACTTTCAGAGCTCGGTGTCTCTGTGTCTCTACAGTTGCAGAAAACTGTCATTAAGCTGCATATGATTCTCTATTAACTCACAACAGGCTGCGGCTTGATTATGTTGTCAGTGTGGAGATAGGCGCAGCAGATCTGACCCCGAGCTATGAGGCTCACTTGGCCTGAGGAGGTTGTGGGTTTACATTGTGTATTGGAGCAAGTATCCTGGGCTTCAAGGGAGACGCAGCCAGAAATAGACATAGGGTGTAAGAGGAGGAGGACAGATGTCCCACACTGGAATGTTGGGAAGGAAACTGCAGAGGAGAGGAGCAGGTGGGAGGTGCAGGGCAGGGTCTGTCATGACTGAAATGAAGAATGAGTTTGCCCCGTGACTCTGTTTTTCTCAACGCAGCAGAGTCAGCGCGCGCGCGCGTGTGTGTGTGTGTGCGTGCGTGCATTGACAGATTACACACTGCCTCTGATTTGTTTATTTCCACGAAATGTTATTTCATGATAATGTGTTGATATTATTTATAGTTTTTCTAGTCACAGTACACAATAGAAGTACGTTATATGCCATAGAATCATTTTCCATAATATTTGTATTAAGAAGAAATTGATAAAAATAATAAATCAGTCATAATAAAGGACAACATGATTTACTAGAAATTGCAAAATTTTCAGAAAATAAGAAAAAGTGAGCTCCCTCCAGACATTTTGTAGTTGAAACATTTTAAATAGTTGAAATACTGAAAAGGTTTTAGTTGAAGTCATAATACAAATAGTAAAAGATGTTGACATAACAGTTAAAATGAAAGTGCTGAAAGATGATTTCAGTTTAAGTTTAAACACTGAAGGAAGTTGATGAATTGCTTGAAATTAAAGGACCGGACAGAGTTTAAGATTCATTTAAAGTTCAGGCACTGAAAGGAAAAGTCAGTCAAATTGCAGGTTATACATTACATTAAACCAGGAGTGTCAGTTGAAGTTAAAGTCCTGAAAGAAATTAGTGCCGGTTAAAGTGTATTAAACTAAAGTATCAGCTGTAGAGTTAAGTACTGAAAGCAGTAATTGTTACACAAGATGGAAGCTGAAGAAGTTTTTTTTGTCAGTCGAAGTGTCAACAAGGAGCTGAAAGAGAAGAGAAGAATGATAAAAAAGAAAAATAATTATGAAGATATAAATGTGAACTGAAAGCAGAACATCAGGTACCACTTATAAAACTACAATTATAAAGTTACAGATCAACATAAAGTCAAAAGTGTACATTATTGAAGATAGACTGCTGATACTCGCAGGTGTAGATGCTATACTGTAAATGATTGATTGATTGATTGATTGATTGATTTGATTATTTATTTAATTAAGTGTCTGGCACCCCAAGAAATCCAGCACTTTTAGGCTTACAGTATGAGACACAACAACAATCATGATGACTGAGTAACAAATCACAAACAAACTCACAAAATCAAAAGAAGACTGAATTATACGATGTAACAATTTAAAGGGCAACTCCACCATGTTTTTGTCAGTCCACCTTTATGTAAGTGTAGTACTAGATTACTCAGATTCCCCTTTAACAGAAAAGTCCTGCTATGAAGGACATTTTGACTTTTTCTATAAATCTTGTCAAAACTAAAATTTCCTCATTAAAAAGTGAACTCAACATTTTACCTTCAGACAAGCAAAACAAAGTAGAATTGTTTAAACTTTTATTTACTATTATTTCATGTAGTGGACTTGTTAGGTTGCTGTTTATGTGGCACTGAAATACAAAATTAAATTCATCCCTCACAACTCAGGCCCACCACAAGCACCGAGGTAGCTGTTTTTATTGGTCAGCCAACATAATAAAATGAATTTACTGCTCAATCCACACAAACCAGGATTTTTATCCACACAGTTTGGGTCAGTGCGTCGCTCAACCACTTTGATCCAGACTGAATTATCTCAACAACCATTTGATTTATTGCTATGAAACATTCACGCTGCCCAGAGGATGAGTCCTACTGACTTATGTGATCCTCTTACTTTTACTCTGGCAGGTTGACGTTTTTGCTTTTTAGTGAAATGTCTCAACAATTATCGGATGGATTGCCATAAAAATCTGGCACATTAATGTTGCCATTATTGTAATGCCACCATCAGGTCAAAAATCCAACTTGTCCAATACTTTGTCTTATGACCAAATACCTGCAAAAATAATGACAAGAAGGAGCAGTCCAACTATTGAAAATCAGTTGTTTTTCAAGGATAAACTGCTGGATGTTTACATTTTAGCATTCAGAGCTGGTTGTAGTATTCTTGGCTTACTGTAGGTCTAAGTGCCCGTTAGCTCTGGCTGTTGAATCTGTTGTGTCAGTAACACCTCCTCCCCTCCTGCGAGTTGGGGCAGCTGCAGACGGGGTGGTGTGATGTGTAATTGAATACATGCTGTCTTTCATTGAGGAGTGAAAGGAGGAGAGTCAGGCGAATGAGGTAGGGGGGGAACTCAGGGTTAGGGTTCCTATAAAGAGTTGAGCACCGTGCCAGCCGCTAACACCACTGGAGCTAGGTGACAACCACAGCTCTCTGCCACTGTTGTCCTTTATGCAGCACACAAACCCCTCCACCTATTTCTCATTTAGGTGTATTCACACTTGGAAAGAAGCAAATGTTTATACTGATACACATTAGTGTTGTACAAGTGAATTGTAAATATAATGCAGGTGTATTTAGGTTAATTTAATTTGGTGGTTAGAGGAAGCAATTAAAAACCAAAATAGTGCATGTTTACATCCATAAAACTCAGCTGTTACAGAGTGATGAAGCTGATGAAGATGATACTCTGTTTTCATGTTTCTTTTACAGTTAGTGGCATCTATTGTCTTCATCAGTTTTGGAGTGGTTGCCGCCTTCTGCTGTGCGATTGTAGACGGAGTTTTTGCTGCGAGGCATATTGTAAGTACAACTATCGAACTAAACTAATATATTATGTAATTATGTAATTAGATAACACTTATGCTCAGACATATAACAAGCTTATTAATCAATGTCATCCCCATTAAAAGCTTAATGAACTATAACTGCATTAGACGTATCGGTAAATGTATGTCTTGCTGAGAGGGCAGCGCTCATATATGTCAGTAGCAGCTGCCGCGCCCTGTTTTGTGGTCGAAGGAGAGGATTCTCCATGACGCAAAGTACATAAAACAATAAATAACCACTAATGCACTCTTAAAACAATTATGCTAAAATAAGTTATGGCTGGGTGAAAAAGGAGACGAGCGCCATTAGTGGGTTTTCATTTGACACTGATTTCAGTGAAACGGAAAAATGGAAAAGTCGCCTTTGAAACCGCCCATGAAATCTTTAATTAGACAGCAGAAGGAAAAGAAATCTGCTGCAGAGATGATGTGAAGCTGATGGCAGATTATACATCATCGTTTTCTATGTTTTCATACTTTTTGACTCATACTTGACATTGAGCGTACATCAAATGTACAGCTGCACAATTAAGTTTATAATAAAATTATGATTTTTACTACTAATAGACTTGATTATTTGCAGTATTGATGATTTACATCCAGAGTGGCTTCATCCAGTCAAATATTCACTGTTCAGAGGTTCAGTCTGACCGTCACAGCGGTTTGTTTGACTAACAGAGCAGTTTACTGAACTGAAGGCAACACTTACAAGATTTGTAGTGATTTGATTGCTGTTTCTCAAAGCTCAAGCTGACGTCCTCAAATGTCTTGTTTTGTCCTGACCAACAGTCCACAACCCAAAGATATTCAGTTTGCGATCATAGAAGACTAAAGAAACCAGAAAATATTCACATGTGAGAAGCAGGAATCAGAGAATGTGGACAGACCATGAAGGGGGCCTCTGTTGCAACTTTCTTTCTCCCATATTTCTACTACTGACTGTAATAAAAGCATAGAAATGCCTAAAAATGCACTTTAAAAATTAATAATATATAATATACTTTAACCCATAAAACTAACCGCTCATTCTTGGAGTAATGAGTCTTGTTTTATATAAACATGATCGTCATTTTAGCCAATAATCAAGTATGAGTCTCTTTTTTCCCCTCTGATTCATTGTGTTTTAGACTGAAGTTAAAATGATGAATTGTGCAGTGATAAAAATGATATTTTTTGTACTGCAGGACCTCAGGCCTCTGTATGCCGGACGGTGTGAGTATCACTCCAGTAAGACTGCATCTGACAGTGACGTAAGAAACACGTTTTCACTCTCCTCTCACAAGAAATGTGATGAATTCATCCTCAGTGTTTGTCTTAGACCTGAACTCTGTATTTAAAGTCTGTAGAAACACATGAATGAAAACATTGACGGTGAACATTGTTAAGAGTCTGAAAGTGTACGAAAGTGAAGGGATGTAAAACCATTTCTGAACTTCAGGTACCCTGCCAGTCATCATCGCGCACGTCCTGCAACCTGCGCGTGAAAAACAACACATGTTACTGCTGCGACCTGTACAACTGTGGGAAGTGAGTACGCGGCGTGATCGAATCTGTGGCCGTTTGCTTTGCACTGTTGCTTTGATTGTTTGGATTTTTTGATGTGTACCGTTGTTTTTTTGTGGGAGATTTTTTTGCATTGCAGAACAAGAATGTTTCTTTTCTTTTAACCTTTGTTTCAGAGAACATCCTCTTATGGGACTTCAGAATAAAGATGTTTTGAAAAAGTTTAGGAAATCATCCATGATTTGGAAGTAGGTCCCTTTCTTCTAGAGCCATATTAGCCATTAATGACTGTTCTCTTTGATAAGTGATGATTGAACTTAAGTGATTCTGTAGTGTCTTTAATATAACCCACCATAGAAACGTGTTTTAGATGCCATTTCCTCTGCATGTCCACCTTTGTCCTCATGTGTTTCCCAGCTCTCGAGCATCTTCCCTCAGTGGTTTCATCACTCAGATTTGAACAGAAACCATCTGAACTTTTACAGCCATACGCTCATTTTTCTCTATAAACCAAAACCTGTTTCATGTGTCCTGAATGCAAACGTTAAGAGCCTGTTGTGGTTTAATGTGAGCGTGTTGTTGAAAACTACAAAAAAAAACGCTGTTAGTGACTCTTGTGGCTTGACTGTAGGCTGTTTTTCTCTCTGTCCCGCCCACTGGGCTAGCCGAGTAGAGGTGATCGGAGGCTACCACGAATACACAGAAGTCAAGAGCTGCAAAGACGTGGTGTACCTCTACCACCTTTTATGGTCTGCCACCATCCTCAACATTGTGGCTCTTTTCTTGGGTATCATCACTGCAGCAGTGCTGGGAGGCTTCAAAGACATGGTGCGTCAAGTCAGGAAGACTCAGACATGGAAAATTTCTAGTTCTGTAATGTTTTGGATTTGCATTTATAGAATCACTGATACTCTTGTTTCATGTGTTTGTCAGACACCATCTACAACCACAGAGAGTGCATCTGAACCGGAGGCCATCTCAGCGCCCATCCCCTCTGAGCCTCCTCCGCCCACCACCTCCCTCAACTCGTATTACAACGCTGCCCCCTGCCTGCCGCCTTACTCTGCCTACGACGTGCAGGTACAAAGAAGTCATGCTGCATGATGAGCATGTGATTTGAATTTTGATGAGTGTATTTTTCTTTTTCTGCGTCTAAAATAATATTTCCTGACTTCTAATTCTTTGGTTGAAGAGTTTCATTCAGTTTTTTTTTTAAACAACCTAAAATTTGTCAGTCAGTATTCTGACAAGATGCTATTAATATACATGGAAATGAAATGTATCAGATGTGTAGCATTCCTGTGGCAGTTCTTACTTCAGTATTAATCTGAAATGAGCTTAAATGTTAAAGCTGAATATTCTATATTTGTTTATTGTCAATAAATCCCATGAAAGGACCAAAACCAACATTGCAGTGGTCTGTTTCTCAGGACTTTACAACTTCTGCAGCCTGTCTCAAGCTGATTTGTCTCCACTGAAGACGTAAGTCTTTAAGAACGGGTGACAGACTTTCCTAAAAAACAAATAAACTACAGCGCCTGTGTTGATGATAATGAAGGAACATGACAGCTGGTGCAACGCTGTGGCTCACTGATGTGTTTTTAACAGTTTTTGGACAACAATGGAGGTTTGTGGCACAGAGGAACAAGATGTATCAGACTTTGTTGGTTTTTGCCTTTTCATGGACTTTTTGACAGTAAGAAAATAACCAGATTTCACCTTTAAACTGTTATTGCCAGCAGTTGATAGTCAGAAGCAGTAAATTCTGACTCAAAACTATTAAACTTGTCATTCTAATAAATATTTTGCCTCTTTCCCAGGGCTCCTACATGTTCGCTGACTCCTCAGGCCTGTCAGACGACTCCCAGTCTGGAGGCAGTCACTTGTGGCCCACGATGGTCCCCCCGAAGTACTCCCCTCCTCACAACCATCCCGACGAGAAGCCCCCGCCGTACAGCCCCTAAGAGTGCTCCGAGTGAGTGAGGAAGACACCTGAAACGGTATCAGGTGTTGTCAAGATGCTGAATGAGCCGTGTCAATGCACAACGTCTCCTCACAATCGTCCAGAAATGTGTTGTGGAAAAACAGAGGTAAGGAGGAGGAGGAGGAGGAAGGCCACAGAGCATGCTAACTTTGAGTTCAGCCCCACCTAAAGGGAGCAAGTATCTGTCTCCAGGGCACCACTCACACTCTTACCTGCACTGTGTGTGTGCACATACATCCAGAAAGAGACAACCTGTTTACACATCTATCTGCCTTAATGCAAAAGGACTTCCAGCGCCGCAGCAATTTGTCACCTGGATTTATTCTATACAAGGTCAAAAACTCTCCGCCAGCTCGTGCATTTTGTTCACATCTCTTTACTGTAAATGCTTCCTGCCTCAGATGGTACAGATGATCACGTCCTCACTGTTCGCTTTGTGAGGATCTGGACTGACGAGCACAGCTGTGACCCCTCTGTGAGATGAATGTTGAGTTAGATAGAAACTTTTGGTGTCTTTCCCTGAGTTGACAGACAGCTAGATCATTAAAAACTGTAAAGCTTTAGGCACCGACAGTTAACTGCTAGTGTCGCTGTACATTATCAAAGGCAAAGTTAGCTGTAACGGAGGTATTAAATGCCCATAATGTATGTACAGCAGTATGATATACAGATGCTCCTTTAGCACAGTTAAGCGTAAGGTATTGTAAAACAGATCATGGTATTTATCTGCTGTTCAGTTCATGTTAAACTATCTCGAGCCAATGTGTGGTGAACTACTACAGTAGTTGTTAAGGAAGGATAAAATTACACTCATTATTTATTGTATTTTCACTAAATGCTGCAAAGCAGGTAAGCATATATACTGTATGTCTCTCTTTGTAATTAGTAATAATTATCACATATGAGCTGACATGTCCCTTTGTAAAGAGTAAGCAGAGTGTGAACAGTCGGTGCTGGACTCACTGACATGATGGGAGATCATGAAAAACACAAGACTAATACAAGAACTGGGAAGAGAACAAGAAACTGTGGTTTAAGTGTAACTTAGTCCATGAAACTGTCTCTGTCAGCTTGAATCGCTGCATTTTATAATTTAAACTACACATTCTCAGGGGCTGATAAGTGTCAGTTCCTCTTTATGTCTTGCCATTAAAATTTGTTTTGTGTAATTGACAAAGTGTCTGTTTCTTTTATAACTAATCTACATTAGAGAAACTGGTATAATTAAAGGACGGGTTCACAATTTTTTGAGTCTGTCTTAAAACAAGAGTCAGGTGCTCAAATGAACACAAAGGTTCTTCTTCCTGTAATTATTCCTCCTGTTCATACTGGCTGTTAAAAGATCCCCTTTAAATGTGCTTACAGTGTAAGTTAAGGGGGACATAATCCACGAGCCTCATTTTGAGCAAAAATGTATTCAGAAGTTTATCTGAAGATAATATGAAGCTTCAGCCGTCTGAGTTAATCAGATAAAGTGAATATCTTCCACAGTTTAAGTCTTTTTAGTAAAAAATTCCCTCTTTGTGTCTCAGCAGTCTGTGTTTTCTTGTTAAGCTGCGGCAGTAGTAACAAAAACAGGGACTTTGGCACTAAAAGCAGCAACTTTTAAAGACATCAACTTGACTACTTTGAACAGCTGAAGCCTCGTATTGGCTTCAAATATACTTATAAATATATTTTTGTATCTGAAGGATGGCTGTTGATTTTGTCTCCCGTCGCTTACACTGTAAGTGCATCATGAAGTGATCTTCTAATGAAGTACGAACAGGAGGGATGATTACAGCAAGAAAAACACGCGTCAGTGTTTATTTGACTACCTGACGATTGTTCTAGGACAGACTTGAAAAATTATGAACTATTATGCTTTAGAAATTCATATTTTTTCACAAAGGTTTAACTATTTCTCTCAATATTATTACATATAAACATGATTTAATACATATATTTTTTCTGATTATGCTAGAAATCTAGCTGTAGGGCTACAACTAACAATTACTGTCATTATCGAATAAACTGCTATTTGTTTACTCAGTTATTTGGTTTATATTTTAACAGTGTGAAAAACGTCCACCATCATCTCCTAAAGCGACATCTTATAATTGCTTGTTTTCTGCAACCAGCAGTCCAAAACAGACAAAGAAAACCAGCAAATTTTCATTCAAACAACTGAAACCAGATGTTTTTGCTTCAAAAATTACTTCAACAATTGATTTTCTGACAATCGACTAATTGATTAAATGACTTCTATCCTTAATCATCTCCTGCTGCTGCACAGACAGGACTATGTATCATCTGTTGAGACCTTTTTTTTGTTCTCTACAACACATTTCACAAAGTGTGGGAGCAGCTGAAGGCACAGAAGATAATTTTCACCTCATTTTGAGAAAACACAAGATACGCCAAGACAACAACAACAACACAGAGAATGACATGTTTATATACTGGTAGTTAAAATAGTAAAAGAATAATTTATTTACCATCAGACAACCCTCATTTCTAATTAACAGGAAAGGGACATTTTGTGAACTGCCAACAGAAACAAGCATTTTAATAACTATTTCATTTAGTCTACCAATATTAACCTAATATATACATGTGAAAGAGTAAAAAAGGGGGTATTAAACACAAATATATTCTGTACATCACACACACCAAAGTTAATCTGTTTATTAAAAATCCTGGAGTTATTGAATGACATGAAGTGGAATAAATTTCCATGTTAGCACTACTTGTTTACTTGTACTGACCACTACATTCTGACACATTGAAAACTGGATAAAAAAAAAAGGAAAATTATTACAAAAAAAAACAAACAAAATTCTGCATGATCCAACGCTAGGTGCTATCTGTACGGACTGATATAATCCTCAGTTTATGTCAATCCTATCATCGTATTTGTAAGCAAAATCTCTAGCCTAGTAGCGAGCAGATTTTGGCATTGAAATAACATTTCATTTAAGAAGTAACATAATAATCATAAAGAAAAATAATGTACAGATGGATCAAAAAAAATAAAACAGGTGCTTAATGGACAACAATGACTGAATATTAAATAAACATTGAATATCTTCCCTGCCACAATAACCCAGATGTGGGACTGCCAACAATCACATGATGCAAAATATATTTCAGGCCATAATTGCGATTCTCTTGTACAAAGAAGAGAGAAATAAGTTTAAAATGGGAAGCAGGAATGTAACAGTCCAGAAAAACTCCTCGCGCCAGCTGAAATTTCCATTTGATCCTCAAAAAACAGATTTATAATTGATCCATTAACTGTTATTTCATTGTGTACAGTATTTTATACACATCTTGAAACCTTACTGTACCCACACCAGAGGAAATAAATCTCAGCTATGATTTCACTTTCTTAATGAGGTAACCCCGTTTCCACTTTACGAAATGGATCTAATGTCTTTCACTGATTGTTCAAACTTGGAATTAAAAGAGTTGCTGCTGACACGAGACGGATTCGATACTATTCCAGCGTCTTATTTCAAAGATTTGGTTTGTGCTTCAGATCTTTTAGCTGCTGAGATAAAATTTGAGGCTTTAAAAGGAAATGAAGCATCTGAACAGGCTGTAATGTGCCATTCACATTAAAAACTTAATCACTATTTCCTTTAATTTGGAGACATTTTCTTATCTTCATCCTTTTGGGCCAGTTTTCAATTCTTGTATGACTTTTTTTTAAACGCCTCATTTTACTGCGTGTGAACCTCTTCTATGTTTGTCACTAATGTCATTATCATTTTCTGATGAAACAGAAGATCACAGCTATTATAAAAGTAGAGTACAATGGGTTAAGGTGCGGTCACATTACACTTCCATCCTGTGAATATTTGCTCCATCTCCACTGAAAAAATTCAAGCGTGCGTTTCCTGCATTAGTGCACCGTTTGTCAACAGAAACACTGTTGCACTGTGTAGATTCAAAAGTCTTTAAACTGGTCTGTTTCATCGCCATTTTAGTACAATATTGCTCTCACAGACTTTACAGTTTGCGCTCGCTCCTCTAAATATTCATTTCTCACATCAGGACCCTTTTCCAGAACTGAGTGAAGGGCGACTTCAGTGAACAGACAGGCTAATGTGATCGTACCTTCAGCTGACACTAACGAGCATTTATAGAAGAACAATATTGTTGACATGGAACCAAAGAGGGAAAAAAAAAGGGGGGGCACCTAAAAGGCACAAAAGTAACGGAGCAGCGAGTGTCGCTCAGTAGGTCTCTGGTATTACAAAGTCAAACTCTGTCACCCCCTGAGTCGGAGTGGTCACCGTTGTCCCTGGTTGGGTTTGGGCTTGGGCTTCAGACGGGATGTGAGCCTCGGGCTCGACAAAGATGTCGTCCCAGTTCAACATCCTGCTCTGAGTGGAAGAGTGGACGTCCTCGCCGACGGTGGTTATGTGATGCACGCTGCCGTCCTCAGAGATGACGGGGACCCCCTGCCCATCTGTGGTCCATGAATACGGCTTCATCTGCACGGTTTTACACGGCAACAGGCGGTACAAGTTGTTGTCTGCATCGTCTTTCTCTTTCCTCCCGCTGGGATCCTGGTTGTGGACTTGCTTGCAGTGGGTGGACAGTAACTGATAGTTCATGAACGTTTCATTGCACATCAAGCACTGGTATCTCCTCTCTCCTGTGTGGTGGATTTCATGTTTAGTTCTGTACTCGGCCAGGGCAAAGACCTTGTTACAGTAGCGGCACGGGTATTTCTTTTCCCACGAGTGAGTGTTGAAGTGACGGCGCAGACTCGTCAGACACACGTAGGGGCGCTTGCAGACGATGCACACGTAGAAAGTCTTTCCATCCATGATCAGCTCGTAGTGATCCTCGAGCTCTGTTTTGGTCTTTTTCTTGTTTGGGCCGGACTTTGTGTACACGGGTGTTTTATCCAACGGTTTCAAGGGCGTTGCCATTAATGATCTCTTCCCTTTATTTGCTTTAGAGCCGCCTTCACCCGGATCTTCTTTCACTGGGACAATATCGTAAGTATTTTCCCCAATATTAGCATAAACTTTACATCCTGATGAAATGGAATCAATTTCTGTAGCTGTGTTGAGCGTTACTGTCTTTTTTGATCTGGAAATGTTAGTTTGAGTTTCTGTGCTCGACACATCTAACAGCCTTATTTTAAAATCCCCTTGCTGAGTTGAAGTAGAAACTTGCTTTTTGTGGACTCCCATAATATCACTGTTTTCAGACGACTGAGAGGCACTCGAGGGTTCGGGGGTGAAGCTGCGTGACCTGGCTGGTGTTGTGGGAGCACTTCCTGAGGAAACTCTGGCGGGGGAAGACGAGTTATTGGAGCAGCTGTCTGGGCTGCGTAGAGGGCTGCTGTCTGGCATACTAGTGTTCAGACAGCCGATGCTGGGAGGCTTTGCAGCTTGTGTTTTCACCGGAGTGGTGGCTTTGACTTTATTTTTTGCTACCGTATTATTTGATTCTTCACTTTTCTTCGCTGCTACATTTTCCGAATCAGTGCCCTCCAAATCGATGACCTCAACAGAGTCATCTTTCTGATTGGCTGTTCTGGCTTGAACATCTGTTTGTGAGACAAACATAACATCGCTATCCGAGTCGTCGTCATTACCTACAGGTCTGCTTGTCTGGTTGAACTCCTCTGCAGATATTGAGAAGGACTCTGTGATGATCGGCATCATCTCTGTGGATGTGTCGCTTTTGTTTTCTGTCTCCTTAGATAAACCGGGCAAACCCTTAACTTGTGATAACGGTGACCCCAAGTTTGCAATAAACTTCACCCCCAGTATCTGTCCAGCGTTTATGAGCTCCTCCAGCATGTCGGATCGAACACGCACAATCTTGGAGCTGTAAATGTAATTAAGAATCTCTTCAAAGATTTCTGCTCTGATGAAGTTTAACTCGATCACTTGTCCGGCTACGCTGAAGAGCTGGTGGAAATATGTACTCGACGCAGACAAGATGGTTTTGTGAGCTCTGAATTTCTTGTCCTGTATGATAATGGTGACGTCACAAAATAATCCATGATTTCGCTGCTCGTTCATCGACTTCAGCACAGTTGCTGAATACTGCGTGTCGGTTGCAGATATCAGCTTTAGACTTGGCATGTCTGTGGAGAGAAATCAGAGAAGAAGAAACAATCACTCTTCTGAATGCAAAAGAAAATTTCAGTTAATCTTACATGGAGAATATGGCTTGGTGCTTCAACAAGACATGTAGTTAAAGATTTGGCTCAAATTCAGTTTTGATCGTTTCCACATCCTGCTTTTCCAGTTTAACAGTTAATCAACACACCTGCAGGACAGGAATACCTGACTAATCCAGAGAGTCTGTTAAAGGAAGTTTAACCTCCAACACCTTTGTTTGATGTTGTGTAAGTTTATTAGATACAGTTAGCTGAAACTAATGCAGTCAAACACTGCAATTTAGAGCTGCAACAATTAAATGCTTGATTAGTTGCCAACTATTAAATTAATGGCCAGCTATTTTGCTAATCATTTGAGGCATTTTTTAAAGATTTTTTTCCCCCCAAATTCTCTGATTCCATCTTCTCAAATGTGAATATTTATTTGAGTAAACTGAATATCTTTTTCAATTGACAATTATTTGATAATGAAAATAATCGTTAGTTGCAGCCCTACTGCAATAAATCTAATGTCAAGTTCATGATCATTTAGATTGTAATTTGCGGAGCTGTTGTATTGTTATTTACGGAGAGATGTTTCTAATGTAGCCCAACCAATACATAATTAATGAGTCTCGGTATCAATACTTGAAAATTAAAAAACGTCTGTGCTGTCTGGTGATTGATGATGATCAATCAACAGACCATCACCTTGATGACTGATGAAATTCAGACTGCTGAAGTCTCATATAAGCTTCAGAAAAAGTTGTAAATACATTTCTGCTCTAAATGACTGTGTGGACACACTGTGGATTTTGTCCCGCATCACTTACATTGAAAACACATTTGAAGGGGATGTTTTAACAGCCAGTATGAACTAGAGGAATGATTACAAACCTCTTCAGTACTCATATGGACACCTGACTGTTGTTTTAAGACAGACTTATAAAACTGTGAACCTGTCTTTTAAACTGAATCAAAACAGTTTCAACAAAAACTAAAATGATAACCTTCATGCAGGTAAGTTTTGAGGTTTGCTGCAGAACTGCATGATTACAGTTTGAGCTGAGTGTACATAATAAACTGAGTAAACACCAATTATCGTTATTTTTAGCAAAAGACAAAAAAAGCTCTAAAAGAAAAAAAGCACATAAGTGTCTCACAGTTATTTGATACAAACGGGAACAGAGTGTATGGATGTGGTAATGAAACAAAACAACAGCAACTAACTGACATTTTAGACCTGCGTGACAACGCACATGTGGAGAAATACGTTTATGTAACTTAACTTTAACGGTGCTTTTGCAAATATATCACTATTATTATTGATGCTAGCTAACAAAGGTACCGCCAGCTCGGCCGTGTTTCTTCCCTCTTTAAGCTAGGTTTAGGCGGACAGCGCGGCCTACTATGTAGCAGCTTGTTAGCTTTCTAGCTACAGTGAAAACAAACTCACTGCTTCAAATAGCTGCTTATAAGATGAAACACTGTTTACCTGCAACCTTGATGTTTTCTGCCAAGACAAAGCAGGCCCGCTACCAGCGACTGTGGGCGATTATCTGGCTGCAGACAATAGCTAACAACAGACAGCCTCCTGCCAACGGACGACTGCCTCATTGACTGAGCTGCCACAAGGAGTCGCCGTCGTGTAAAAGATTACAGCCATCAAACTACAAGGAGGTTACATTTAAAGACACATTTTAGGTAACAGTGTGGCTTCATTCTTGCCTAAATACAGCTATAAAATAGTGTCTGGACGTTATTTCAGTTCAAAATTGTTTACTTCTTAAAGTCGAGATAGCTTCCGGTTCAACAAGTCTGCCTTCACTATAAAAGCATAGAAACTGCAAGTGGTACACGTTTTTTTTCCCCCAACTGCATTCTGCGGAGACCCGCCCTCCTCTGCCTCTGATTGGCTGACCCTGATACTCCTACCCTAAACCTAACCAATCCAACCAAAGAAGGCAGCGAGTACTAGCCAATCAGAGGCAGAGGAGGGCGGGTCTTCGCGAATGCAGCTGGGAAATAAATAAGGCAACTAGTAACCATAGATACATGTATGCTAGTACCATCTTCCTCTTTATACACCCATGGTACCATCTAGTTGCCAATTCCACTTATTATAAGCTGCTTTTAGCTTGTTTTTCTGTAGTTGCTTACAAATATTGGTAGCCAGGGGTTGCATTTTTTGTGCTTGTTCCTAAAGTCTAGTTGCTTATTTGGGCTTAACGTAAAATAAAGTTTGACTGAGCTCCATCTAATGGATGGATGGGCACCTGACTGTTGTTTTAAGGAGGGTTTTGTGTTTTGGAGGAAATGTGTACTTATTCACATAACTGTGATTTTATAGCTTATATGTGATAATTTCCAAAAGGCATAATGCCTCATCGCATTGGTCATATTCACAGATTTTAAAAAATAATGGACGTAGCCACCGTGACGTCACTCATTGGTTTGTGGACTCCCGTTTTGAAGCCTCGAGTTTGCATTTTGACCGTCGCCATCTTGGATTTTTTGAGCCAGAAGTGACCATGTTTGGACGAGAGGTTGGAGCTGACCCTAACACTAGCTTCTAGCTGCTAGCTTGTCTAGCATGGTGCATTTACAGTCTATGGTTAACTGTGAAAATGCTAATGCTAGTTTTCGCTAGCAAAAAAACTGAACATCCAACTCTTTAGAAGGTCTTTTAGCACAACCAAACACTAAGCAAGACCTTTTAGGCGACCAAAATGTAACAATTAACTTTCATGAACTGAAAACACACTGAAATAGTGACAGCTACACCCTTAACCCTAACCCTAACCATCCCCTTGCTCATGCCTAAACCTAATCAAGTGGGCATGTTGTGTAGTAAAGTAGGTGTGTCTTGTAGATGCTGCAAGTCTGCAGATAGACCTACTTGACGTTTTTGGAGCCGGCCTCAAGTGACCATTCGAGGAACTGCAGTTTTTAGTGTTCCCACATTGGCTTCATTTTTCAGCCCACTTTACTGAGAAAAGAAGGTCAGGGAAGAAACTGTAGATGGAAAATCTCCACACAAGGTTTCATCTTTGTCTTAAAAGCACCTTCATTATATCAGGGGGAACACATCCTGACAACTGGGATGGTCTCTGTCCTGTTCCCCTTGTGTGAAAGAAAAAAAGTTCACAAGAAAATTTTTGATCTAAAAATAAATGAAGTAATGATTTAAAAAAAATAGATTTCGGTGACTACAGTATATCTTTGTAAGAAGATCATTCAAACCAAAAAAAAAACAAACATTAGGAAATTTGTAATTTATGTATGTAAAATTTGCCTAATAATATAACTATATGAATCATATTTTTCGGAAGGAAGAGACTGCAATCAAAGCAAGCAACAATGTCTTTATTTCGTAGCGAAATATTTCTCCAAATCTTTCTATTATCTATTTATTTATTTTCATTTTTATTATTATTATTATTATTATTATTTTTTATTCATCATAACACATTCCATTTCATCACAGTCCAAATGTTCACCATTGTCTTATAACAGGAAATACAAAATAGATGGATGAAGACAATGACAGTAAAATAAAAAATAATAAATATAGTAAATAGGTACATTAAAATAAAATAAGGGCAATTCTATATGTTTTCAAAAATGTTATTATAATAATTGATTGCAAATATACTCTTGCTGATTTGAAGAGATTTGAGAGTTTAAAAAATATGTGAAATCATGAAAGAACAGAGAAAATATTGGCATTTTTTGACAAACGATATTTGTGAATAAAAAACTTAAAATAAAAAACCCATTATAATTATCTATGTTATCCTCATTATTTATTTATTGAAAAGCTAAACATTACTATTACATATACAAGCGGAACCATGTGTATTACCAGTTCAGGGGGACCGGATTCATTTAGTGGACAGACGCGTCAGTACTTCCTGTTATTAGACGTTTTTCTCGCGTAGAAACATGTTGCGATAGTTTGTAAACATCCTTGATTCCCTTTAAATTCAGACTTTAAATCTTTATTTGTAGTTTATTTGTGTATTGTTGTCGGTAACGTTATGCCTCTGTCGGACCGGTCCAGCTCAGACGGCGGCGGTCCTGCTCGCAGTCCCCGGGCCCGGAGACCTCGGACCCGGAGCCGCAGCGACAGCCGAGACCGGAGCCTTTCTCCGGACAGCTTCGGGCCAAAGCTCCCCAAGCCGCGCAACCGGGAACGGGAGCGCGAAGAAAGGGAGCGTCGGTTCCGAGAGGCGAGGAACATCAGACGGATCCGAATCGGAAGCCCACACCGGAGCCGCTCCCGGTCCCGATCCCGGTCCAGAGAGCGTCACAACAACAACAGCAGCAACAACAGCTGGTCCGAGCAGCGCGACACAGCCGGGAAACACCGGGATGAATATTACTACGAGCAGCAGAGAGACGACGCTCAGCGGCAGAGACAAGAGGCTTTTATTGCCAGGTAACCAAATACACGATTAATCAAGAAAGGGACAATCCAGCAGTTCAGGGTTGACTTTCCATGAAGTTGGATTTTCACAAGAGAAGGGTTAAAACGGTGGTGGGCAAATAGCGGCCCGTGGGCCAATACTGGCCCTCCAACAAAAATATTTGGCCCCATAACGAAAGCTGAAGTTTTCCCTTTTATAGATGAAACCAAGTCTTAACATGAGTCTTCATACATCTACAGTAGAGAACAATGTAAACATAACAATGTAAATCCCAGTAAATGTGACCTGTTAACCGCGTATAAACGTACCAGATGAATAACACATGTTCACAGTCTGACTGTTCTATTTACGCACTCAGTCATTACATCCTCATTACTGATGATTATTATTTATCAAAAATCTCATTGTGTAAATATTTTGTGAAAGCACCAATAGTCATCCCTACAATATTATCACAATATCATTATCGAGGTATTTGGTCAAAAATACTGTGATATTTGATTTTGTCCATATCGCTCAGAACTATGAACAAGACAACTTGAACTGTGTCTCTTGATAGAAACAGTAGCTGCTGAACATGTAAAAAAATATCTGAATTCTGTTTTAAACACTCAGGTTAAAAAAAAAACGCGGAAGTCTATTTTTAAACACCATTTATTTGAATCTGTGATATAGTCGCAGTACTTTTGTGTGACTTCATATTCGTCTGTGTGTTACAGGCGTCTGCAAGAGCGAGAGCGGATCGGTGAGTTGGGCTGTCCTGAAGTGTGGGGATATTCACCGCGAGTAAAGGAACCAGAGTAAGTCAAGAAACCCTCCTCCACATGTTTTCCAAAATTTTTGCTCCAGAACTGAATTTCCAGAAGTTGACGTTTCACCTCTTTGTCTCCATCAGCTCTGATGAATTCACACCTGTTGAAAACGAGAAAAACAGCAGCTCAGAATCCAACTCAGAAGGTAAAACACACACAGTGTTTATACATGGATACGTTTACTGTGATACTGTGTATTGTTTGAATTTACATCAAATCCTGTTTGTCATTTATAGAAGAAAAGAAGAAGAAGAAAAAGAAGAAAAAGAAATCCAAGAAAAGAAAGAACAAAAAGCATTCGGAAGACAGCGAGCTGGAATCAGATTCAGATGGTAACATTAATTTAAAAAAAGCTCAATAAAGTTTTTTTCATCCATTTTATAAACTTAAATATTATGTTTGTGTCTTTCAGAGGAAGAAGTGAAGAAGAAGAAAAAGAAAAAGAAGAGCAAAAAGTAAAGTTCATACATGCCATACACGTCTTCATCTCCTTCACACAGAACGGGACGTGATGATTAACCAGATGTTTCCTCTTCAGGTCCAAGAAGTCCAAGAAGAAGAAGGCGAAGAAGAGCCGCAAGGAGTCCAGCGAGTCCAGCAGTGAAGAGTCTGAGGAGGAGGAGGAGGAGGAGGAAGAGGATCCCAACTCGGTGATGTGGGTGGAGAAAACCTGCATAGATGAACACCTGGTGGGACCTGAAGCTCCGCTCACCCATATGTCCCAGGACGACCGGCCTTTGGAGTGAGTTCATTTGTCATTGTAGACACATTAAGGGTGAATTTGTCTGGAGCTGCACAATTTATTTCACTTTTGAAATGAAAATATCTTAAATATCAACATTTCAAATGACGAGTTACGTTTTCTGGTGATGCAGAGAAGACAGGAAGTGATCATTTTGTGTTTCAGCAGAGTGTTGTAATCAACACACAGGATCCTTCCTGTTTCTCTAATCATCAACTGAAACCCTGAATCACAAAATTCAGTTGGTTTTGTAGAGCTGCAACTAACGATTTTCATTAATGATCAACCTGTCGGTTATTTTCTCAGAGCCCAATGTGATGTCTTCATGTCTCCGTCCACAACCCAAAGATATTGAGTTTACTATCACAGAAAACTAAGAAACCAGAAAATATTCTCATTTGAGAATCTGAAATCAGAGAATTCAGATTTTTTTCTTTTAAAAAGACTCAAAATGATTAACTGATGATCAAAATAGTTGGGGATTAATTTAATAGTTGGCAACGTTGACATACAAACACAATTTTAGATGATCATTAAATTGGTAGAGTGAGAATAATTTTGTTTTTTAAGCAAAAATGCAAAAAAAAAAAATCCACTGTTTCTCTCAAATGAGAATATTTACTGCGTTTCTTTGTCCTCTATGATAGTAAACTGAATATCTAACTTATAACTTGTGATTCACATTTTTTTCATTTTTTATAGACCAAACAGTTACTGAAGGAAATAATCTGCAGAGTAATCAATAATGCAAATAGTTGCAGTCCTAGAAGTTGGCTCCTGATCATTGCTGTTAGTGATATGTGCAGATCAATATTCTGTGAAGAAAGTATAAATAATCTACGTCACATATAATCACAAGTCTTCATGTATTTTGTTCACACTCTGCAGCCCCACAGTTGTTCTGTTTCTTGTTTAAAAGTCATTTTAACCTCTATTGTTTTAGATTTGACTTGTTTATTAATGTGTTGTTGTTTTTTTCCTCCTCCAGCTTTGGTCATGCTCTGTTGCCAGGTGAAGGTGCTGCCATGGCGGAGTACGTGAAAGCAGGCAAACGTATCCCGAGAAGAGGAGAGATCGGTCTCACCAGCGAGGAGATCGCAAACTTCGAGAAGTCCGGCTACGTGATGAGCGGAAGCAGGTTTGTGATGTTCAAAATACAACTAAAAACTCACCTCAGCCAGGATACAATTTATACAGCAGCAGTTCAATATTTGGTGATGTTCATGAATCACTTTTATCTCACATTATACATATATTTTGCCTCCAAGAATGTTTGCTAAAGCATAACAGCAGAACATTTATTTCATGTTAAGTACAAATTAGCATCAATCTGTTCTTTCTGTGACACTGATGACTTTAACGTGACCCTGCAGACATCGTCGTATGGAGGCCGTGCGTCTGAGAAAGGAAAACCAGATTTACAGCGCGGATGAGAAGAGAGCGCTGGCCTCCTTCAACCAGGAGGAGAGAAGGAAGAGAGAGAGCAAGATCCTGTCCAGCTTCAGGGAAATGGTGTACAGAAAAACCAAAGGCAAGGAGGAGAAGTGAACGTCACATCCACAGTTTTCACTTATTATCCTGTTAGACACCTTTTAGTCTTTGTTTTGTGACCTGAGGTGTTTTATTACGTTGAGTTTTAGAGGGATGTGCAGCGCGCAGGGAGGGTTTTTATATTCTAAATGTAAAGAAATGTGTAAAGACGGGAGTCAGCATCTTCTGGCACCTTAAAAGTTTTGTTTTGCTTCATTCTTACTTAATGGAACTAGTCTTTAATTTCATGGTTTAACCTCTTGTAAATTTTCACATGTAATCCTAAACAGAATAAATAAACTTTGATCAAGTCATTTTGTCGTTTTGACTTTTCTGTAAAATCAGCTACATTCATGGACACTCGGCATTTGTGGCTTCCTTAAAGTGTCCACTTTTGACCCGTTGTCATGAGGTGTGACAAATTCACCCGTTAGAGATTTTTTTAAAATCCAGTAATTCACAACCTAAACAACAAACATTAAAGAAAGTTTTTTAAAAAAAAGTATAATTTTGTGTAGCATAAATGGTTTTTTGATCTTGTTAATCATTTGGTTACCACTGAGCTTTCTTTTAAATTATACAAAGTTATGTGATTTTTGATGTTTACTTTAGCTACTAGTGCAAATAAATACAGTATTCTGGCTGGTTCGCCTCTTAATAAGCAGCAGCCTGAATACCAGCCAGATGGGGGTTTATTAGCTTATTTGCAGTGATGTATTTGATCATTACTCAACTTTGACAAATTGTCCATCACTTGAAAGCACAAACCTTCACAGATCTTTGTAATCTATATACTTGTCCAGTGGCTACTTATTCTGTAACGGGAGTTTCTACAAAACAGAAAACTAAATAAAATGGGCATTTTTTTTTACCATGTTTTTTCCTCTGAGTTTGGTTCAGTATCATTTAGGCTAAATTTAACTTTTTTATAGTTTACTTCACCTTAAGAAACCAGGATCACGACTGTAATCAAAATAGTTTAAGAGCTGAGACCATTCGGTTTGTTACTTCAGGCACAAAAGGGTGTTTTAATAGTTAAATAACAAAACTCTGTGTCCACCTCAATGTACTTGAGTTGATGGATGTTTCTTGTTCCAGTACCTCCATTGATGATGTGATATGTTGGTTATGACTGTATTTCAACTGGGAGCAAGTTTAGGTGTAAGGTGTATTGTGGATATAATGGCTCAACTGTGTGATGCAAGAAGAGATTATACTGAAGATATAACATTAATAAAAATAATCTGACGGAATCTCTGATGTGTTGTTTTCACAAAAATATGTATTGATGTATTACTACGTTGTATTATCACATCTATAAAGTCCATGTTAACAGCTGTAAAGCATTTATTTTATTTTAATCATACCCTCTTGTCTGTCGCTGGTGGAATTCAACATATGAGTCAATCAACCCCAAACGTTTTCCAGTATGGAACAATTTAATTGATAACAGGGACACAACTGCCTTAAAAGACTGAAAAAACAAATAGCCGACTGTTAAATATCATCTTTTAATGTACAACAAAGAACTTTCTTCTTCTCTTCTGTCCTCGTCATCAGTGGATGTTCTCAAGTCCCTGTTGAAGAAAAAGAGAGATTAAAACTCCATTTACAGTTCACAAATAATTTATTAACTAACTACGTTTTACCAAGTTTAAGTTTGATGGATTTTTTTTAATGTTTTTTTTTTGTTTCTTCCAGACAACTGTTGTTTATATTCACGGGATTATTTAATGAAACTCATCTTGCACAGACTTGAAACTGAATAGAGATGATAAATAATCCATCACAGTGACCCTGCCGTCTGCTTTAAAAGGACCTAAACACCACAGGTCCACCTGTACAGGTGTTTTCATGACAGCGTGGACATAAATACACTGTAGTTAATCTTTATTCTGCGCCTGTTGGGCAAGTTACACCTTTAGCATGGATTTCAGGTAACTTCACATTATTAAATCAGAAAGGTCACCTTCAATCACAACAAAGTTAAGAGCATCTTTTAATTAGAAAAGTTGGCTGGGATGCTTCTTTTGCTTTTGAATAGATCGGGAAAAATCCATGTAGAGAGGATAGTAGTGAAACTGTTTCAACGTTAGAAATCATTCTCCTTTTCTGATTCAAGCAGGGTGGAAAATTAACTTTAGTCTACTGATCAAATGGCTGGTGAGTGAAGCAAACCTACCAGCCGCTTGCATATTTTACCAGCATTTTGCTGGTGGCTGGTGCTAATTTTATGCCCTGGTTTGAGTGTGCATTATTTGACATAACGTAGAGTGATGAGTTAACATTATATCAGCTAAAATGTTACTTACATTTAGCCCAACAGGACATTAATAAATCAAATAGCATTTTACATTGTACTTCCCTTTAATGTTGTTGCACACTTTCAAACAGAGCAGCCTTTTACATCATCTAAACTACCCTGCTACACTCTAACATGAGAAAATGTTGCCATCATATCAGTCATTATATACTATTTATCTTTCAATATATTAGGAAAATATATAGCCAGAAATATCATCCAGTCAGACAGTGTGTCACTTTAAGATGCTGTTAGACCCTGAATTTAAGTGACTCTGCTGTTTCATGTTGAATATCACCTGCACATGAACTCCTTCCAGTCAAGTCTTTTTCAAATAGTTTTTACCTTGAACTGAACAACCACAGAGTAATAATGTTGACAAAATGAAGTAACACAAGTTTTCTATGATTTATTATCTCTCTCAAGTGAGACTGAAGACTTTGCTGGTTGACTTTCATTGAAGTAAAGCCCAACTCATAAATCCTCACAGACTTAACAGTACTGGTTTACATGTCGGCCGATAAGTAACAAGAAACATCAAAGATATGTATGAGGTATGAACTTTTTTTTTCCTGGAGCTTTCTATGACACCTCACGGTCTTCTTCAGCGCATGGAGCTATGATGAAGCTCCATATTGACATCACTTGATGACAACTGAGCAAACTAGTTGAGGAAGAACACGAGATGCAGTTGAGAGCTCAGCTAAACGGACCTAGAATTAATTTTTTTTAATCTCCCGTTTCCCAGAAGATTCAGATAATTCAAATGAGATAAGATTCAGATAATTTACATGTTTTGTCCCCCCAAAGAGCACAAACAAGTTTATTTTTCAACAGTAAAAATATCCCACTCAGTAAACATCTACAAAGCCCCAAAGTCCCAAAAGATAATATTTTATATCTTGTGTACAAGATGTGGATCTGGTTTGCACAAGTTAATATCTTGTGGACACAACATACTGTCTTGTGAGCATAAGATAATAAACTATAATAATAAATAATAGAATAGAAACCAGAGATACAAACAGAACTATAATATCACACAGGTTGATTGCACAGGTTTTCCTAAAAAGGTTCTCGGTGATGTGAATCCAAACCCCACAGACTATGAGTTGCTTTCTTTTGAGAAACAGGTGCAATAGAAACATGTTTTGGTGCAGATGATGATGTTGATATTGACGCATGGAGTCTCACCTTGGAGTCAAAGTGCCGTCCTGTTCCTGAGATCCGCTTGTCTCTCTGCATCAGGTACCAGTGCCACGGGACCCGGGCGATCCTCTTCTCCTGCGAGGGAAATAGGAGGTCGTTACTCGAGCAGGTAGTTTAATAAAAGCAGCACATTCACAGCTTTTCTTTCTACTTGTTAGCTTGTTCACAACCACATAAGCAGGCTGCAGCTTCCTCCTCACCTTTCCGTTGTTGGTGAACTTGTGGATCTGCGCGGTGGCGACGCCGGGAATGATCAGACACACGGTCATGATGGCGAAGCCGGGCAGGATTTCATACCACATGGTTCAGAGTTTAACTGTCAGGCGACGAAGAGCAACTCTGATCACAACCAAGCCGCCCTAACACTTCCCCCGACTGTTTATTTTGCTAAGGAGCTAACAAAATGTCGACCGTCCTGGTGACCTATGTTCTGCTAGCGGAAGAACAAACACACTTCCTGTTGGGGTTTTCCACAAGAAAAGCATCACCTCTTTAAAACTAAACAATCTATAATAAGAATAATTTACAAACAACCACACAGATAATTTAATTTTACATGCTGTCAAATGTTTCCGATTGTAATAGTTGTTTAAATGACTAGTGAACTGAAGGATTACTTCTTTAGTTAAATAAACAGATAATGCCGGATCTAAATGGAATATTGGATGTTTACAGGAAAACCCGGGATCACTTAAACATGTCACATAATAGTTAAGTTATTGTTATGGTGTCAAAGTGTTTCAGACAAAAACAAACCGCTCAGAAACTGAGGGTCGGTCAGGCTTTTACTTTGAAGGGCGGCCGAAAAACGGAAACTATATTTTGCTGATTTTGGGAGGTAATTTTTTTTTAAATGTAGAACTCTACGACGAAATGCCATTTCAGTCAAGATACAGGGAATATACATTTTAAAAGATATAAATTGTAATTATAAATTCAAATTCGTGGTAGACGTTTGTTTTCTCCAACAGCGCCTCCCTCCGGCGTTGTCATAGAACTGCGGCTCCAACCGTCGAGAGGAAGTTAGCCACTAGCCGGCTAAGTTGCTACAAAAAGTAAACAAGTCTGAGAGATGAGATGAAATTCAGCCGTGGGACGAAATAGCTTTTCAATTATGAAGGAAGACAAGGAAAACACTCGGCCCAAGGAGAGAAGGGTGGAAATAAGGTGCGAAGATGGAGAAAAAACGGAAAAGTCGAAGGAAAAGAAGGAGGCCATGACAAAGGTAAAACTTGCTAATAGGCTAGCGTTAGCGAAGGTTGCTATCAGCCGTTAGTTGTAAACAGTAACTTTTAAAGTTTGCCTCTTTCAACAGCGTGTTTTTAGATATTCAGATCTTAAATGTAAAGTCTAATATACTTATTGTGTAATAAGTTAATGTCTAACTTAAAGTTAAAGCTAACAGCAGCCAATTGTTGCCTTCTTTTCCTCAGATTGTTTATAGTTATATTTTATTTCCGTAGTGAACCCACTAACACCAAACATATAAAAGGAAACAAAAAATGCAATCCAAAGTTTAAAAAAATGTAATGTGGTTGTAACCCCAAAAGGATACAACAGCAAACTACTAAGAAGGGAAATAATTTTAAAAAATAAATAAAGAAAAAGTCAATTATCTTTACAGCAAATCCTTTCAGTTTCATTTAATCAAGTGACCTTCTTTCTTATATAATTAAGAATCAGATACATATAAAAGACACTTTGATGGTAGTTACTCAATCCAGCAAGCAAGGCATTTCCAATTGCCAGTGGTACATGATTTTAAAAAAACCCCAAAAAACTCCATATTTGACTAAATGTGCTATCACAGCCACTCAGGACTGCTGACAACCTCTCTAGAGGAAGAATCCTTAAAGATCCCCTCCAGATTAGTTTTAAGATGTATATAAAATACTCTACTTCGAATAATAATGTGTCTGATATGGTTTTTCTATTAAAAAAAACTTCAATTATCATGTTAAAATCCTTAAAATTACATCCTTCTCCCACAATAAAAAAAAAAATTCAGAATCTATGAATATGCAAATATTTTTCATTTCAGAAGTTTAACTGTTGGACACAACATGTCTCCTACATCACTGTAAAGTCCATTCTCAGTGTTTGTCCACTGGAGGCTTCAAGTTTCCACATCACACTTGTTTAAGTTGAATATTGAACCAGAATTGGCTACCAAACTAGTTGTGATGTCACAAACCCTTAAAATCAGATTTTCAGTGAGCTTGATGAGTCTGATGAAACTTTCCACTTTCATCAGACAAATGTGAAAACAGCCTTCTAGTGTCAAACTCTGCACATACATCAGTCTGCACAGTGAAGCTCAAACATTCAACTGTAGGAACAACAAGAAGAAAAACATATTTTTGAGTGGAAGGGGACTTAAATATTTAATTGTACAACATATTAACTGAAGGGGGCTCAGACTCACCCCATTGGAGTAATATACATTCCCCTAACAAAAGTTTTCCTCAGATTGATTAACCCAGCTGTCCTTATAACACTCTATTAATCTGTCAATGACTTTTTCCTAGATTGTGATCAGACGATTACCACCAAGTCTGACCAAGGAGGAGCTGGAGGAGCAGCTGCAACCGCTTCCAGAGGTGGACTACCTGGAGTTTTTCTCCAATGACACCAGGTGAATTTAGCCTTACATTTCATTATTTTAAAAACATCAATAGTGACTCTAATATTTATTAACCTGACATGATTATTCTGTCCTTTCAGCCTTTACCCTCATCTCTTCGCAAGGGCTTACATTAATTTCAAAAATCAAGAGGATATAGTTCTCTTCAGGGATCGATTTGATGGATATGTGTTCATTGACAACAGAGGTATGAGAAGAGCATGAAATTATAGTTAAATAGACAAACTTGAGGGTTTTCTCATAAAATAATTGAGGCTTCATGCTTGTCTGCACATTGCTTCCAAACAGGACAGGAGTATCCTGCCATTGTGGAGTTTGCACCTTTTCAAAAAACTGCCAAAAAAAGAAGTAAGAAAAAGGACGCAAAATGTGGAACAATTACTGAAGGTAAAGGATTTATTGTTATCAAACAGGGTATATATTATTTACTAACAGTCACATTTATGTACTGAATATTTTTGGTTGTATTTGTCATCAGTTTTCTAAAGGATTGTCTGGAGGATTTGTTCACATTTTTTCTAGTCTTATCTTAATGCAGTACTCCCCTTTATGCAAAATACATTATTCTCCAATAACAGGCTTCAGTCTTTGTTAGTCAAATCAAGGGGGTATCTTCCCACTCTGTTTCAGTCATTTTAGTGCAAAATACCCAAGATACATATATGAGCATATGAACATTGTTGTCTAAGATGGACCTATCCCTTAATGCTAATGGTCGTCTTTGATAATTTTGTATCAAACCTCAACTCTTCCTCAAAAAGAAAATGCCCTGCTTTAGTTAAGTATAGTTGTGGGTACAGTTTTACGTGGCATTATTTAAAAATGCAGAGAATCAGTCTTGCCAGAAGCAGCAACATGTCTATATTTGTTGTTTATTTTCTTTCAGATCCTGATTACAAGAAATTTCTGGAATATTATAACGGAGATGAGGAAAAATTTACATCCACACCTGAGACCCTGTTGGAAGAGATTGAGGCAAAAACAAAGGAACTTGTAGGTATGTACATAGTCATAGTTCACCTAAAAGAGGTGTTTTGCTGGAGGGATAAATGAATATTCCAGTAAACCTAAACATACTTTTTCTGCCCTCAAGCTAAAAAAACAACTCCTCTGCTGGACTTCCTGAAGAATAAACAGGTAAATATGGCACAACAGTGTGGCACTAGTTGTGTTGAAATGCATGATGGAAGCTTGACTCATGTCCTGTTTTAATGTTGTTCAGAGACTCAGGGAGGAAAAGAAAGAGGAGAGAAGGAGGAGAGAACTTGAACGCAAGCGCCTGCGTGATGAGGAGCGTCGAAAGTGGAGGGAGGAGGAGAGAAGGAAGCGCAAAGAGGCCGAGAAGATGAAGAGACTTGAGAAACCGCTGGAGAAAGACAAGGACCATGTTAAAGAAGAACCAAAAATCAAAGTATGTGCTGCAGTGGGAAGAATCTGTTTGAAAGAGAGTGTAATTCCCCAAATCTTAATCTAACTTTGTCTTTATTTTTCACTGTGCAGCTCCTGAAGAAGCCAGACCGAGGGGGGGATGATGCCGATTCTGAGAAACCCAAGGAAAAAGCCAAGAAACCAGAGAGACCAAATAAAGAGGACAGATCCATGGGAAGTGCTGATCATAAGAGACGCCAGAACATTGAAAATAAGGAGGATCGGGGAAGGAAGTGAGTCTTTACAGTCAGTTCTTCTAAAAGACGTTGCTCTCTTTGAACAGGATGCTTAAACAGGATTTGTGCTTTAACACACAGAGCAGACGAAGACGGGCGCAAGGAGTTCAGAGACCGCGATGCGGAGAGAGACAGGGAGCGTGAGCGGCGGCAGAAAGAGAAGGAGCGTATGAGGCGGCAGGACGAGGATCGGCGGAGAAGGAGAGAGCGGCAGGACGGAGAGAACGCCAGCATGAAGCGGGGGGAGGATGAGGGAAAAAAAGAAAAAGAGCGTGCCTCGGAAAAGAAAAGGGGTGAAAACGCGGCAGACTCCGCTCACACTGAGAAGCCAGAGAGGCCCGCCAAGGACAACAAGAAGGAGGAGAGCGCTAAAAGAGAGCGGCTACGAAATAAGGTAACGACTCTGGCCTTTCAAGTTATCAAGTAATTTCCTGCATTTGCTCTTTTTAAAACATTGTTGTTTGTTTGCTTTTGCATCAGGACCGGCCGGCTATTCAACTGTACCAGCCAGGGGCCAGAAGCCGCAATCGAGCAGCTGCAGGAGGAGGGGGAGGAGGGGGAGGAGGAGGAGGAGGAGGAGGAGGAGGAGGAGGCGCTGAATCCAGCTCTGTCGACAGAAAGCCAGATACTGAGACCAAGAAAGTGTCTGACAAAGGAGATGATTGAGCAGATTTCTACTTGTGGCATATTAAGTGTGGTGAGGAGACGGGCCTGCGAGGCTCAGAGCGGCGCTATGTCGCCTCAGGGCCACGTGCAGCTCAAGCAGGACTGCGTTTTCCCCGGTCTCAGAGGCAGAGATGTGATTGAGGAGCCTCTTAGTGCCTGAATGTGACCCTCTTTAGTTTCATTTGTTAGGAAAGGTAACAGTAACCTTTGGAAAGAGTTTGGCTGTAGGGCACATTAGGTGAAGCCAAAGCTTTCTTGGACCATGAAAACTCAATAAGTGACCTTATTTCAGTATTTTTTTTCTCAGATGTTAAGTGTCGTACGCGCTGCAAACATTCGCTTTTACAGTTGTCGTCTGCATTTAGCTTTCTACTCACTCAACACATCCACATTGCCAAGCTCATCAGCATAGTTTCTACACTGTCTAGAACTAGATTTTTGTTTTGCTGTTTTCAGTTTGACGTGTACACATGGAAATGACATCTTACTCTGCCTGGGGAGCTAGACAATCCAAATATATGTGTATTAAAACTTTTCATGGTCTATAACTCACAAATAGTTGTCGTCTTATAGGCACAACTGTTATGCGTACTGAATGACAGAGTCTGTGCTTACCTGTTTTGGGATCATGTGTTCTTTTCCTTCATCCATTCAGTGACTTAAGAAGAAATAAGCCATTTCTGACTAGACTGCCATGTGACAGCCGTGCCTGCATGCAGACTTCAGTTGGAGTGATCGACTTGTGGCCTTCCTATCCCCCCCCCCTTTTTCTAATCTGAGACTCCCCTTAAACATGAATCTGTGATGCACTAAACTGAATCTAGCATGAAGACATATCACTTCTGATGATGCTGACAGTTGACTGGAAATAAAAGAGGTCTTTGTTAAAGTGAACCTGTCTGTCTTCCCTCATTGATGAACTATTTTAATCCTAAAATACAAGAAAACTCAGTAAAGATGAGGTTTCAAGTCAGGGTTTCTTTTTTTGCACCATTTCCAGTTTTGTCTTTTCTCTCTTTCATCTATTAGTTACAGTGGATATGAGTCATGAACAGCTGTGTCCAAGAATGGCTTTATTTTTCTGTTGGGATTTGCTTCTTGGTCCCTAGTGACCCCCCCATCCCCAATGTGCTTGTAGCTTTCCACCTCAAAGTTTCCCTGTAGTCCAGTGTAACCAGTACTCCTATGCTGGAAAAATTCTTTAATTCTGTTAGTTTAGTTATAAGGACTATGCATAATATGAAAACTTTTTCTTTTTTAACACAGCATATAACTACAAAATTAGCCTATAACAGAGGACCTGCCTCAGTTGATCTTGTCCTTTAGAGGTGCAAATTCCCTAAAAATATGCAAAAAATAACAATTTCCAAAACCAACTGACATGTAGTGAACCTGGGGGCTTTGGGGCCCTGAGACAGTTTATTTTTTATTTAATTTAATAAATAGTTGTATTTATCGATCCAAGAACATTTCAACACCAACATACAGGCATAAAACATACAAGAAATAATCCAAGCAGCAGCAATCTAAAACAAAAATATAACAAAGTAAAAAGAAAACAAATGTAAATAAATTAAAAGTTTATGTGTACAAAATGCACCACCCTCTCTGTAAAATGTGTGAGAAATTACCTGTTAAATACCTGCAAATGACATGATAGTATTTCTACTTTTAATTAAGTAAAAGATCTGAATACTTCTTCCACCACCGGTAAAATACAAAGAAAAAGATTTATTTTTAAACTTCATGTAGAACAATACAATATATGTACAATTTCTGGCAGGAATATTGATTATATATTCCTCCAAAAAAATAGAAGCAGATTCAAAACAACAGCAAGGCTACAGTGGCAATATACAACAATAGATACACAAATAAATAAAAATAAGTTAAGTACATGTACATAATAAAAATAAATATACTTAAATAAATATAGGCAAAATATCTTTTTTGTATTGACTGGTGCGTTTCAGCTAATATTAGTAAAAAAAAAAAAGAAAATAATTCTTAAACTCATTTATCGTCAAGACCCCCACGTTGTGTCGCTGTCTACAGACTGCGTGGTCTGTTTCCTGGGCGCTGATTGGATAAAACCCTCTTCGTCACTTCCTTCTTTCTCTTCTACCACCGCCATAGTGGTGAAAGGACTGTGGACAAAATGGTAAATTGAAAATCTTTAAACATCCACGTCTGCAGCTCGTTTAAACGTGCAAAGATGTGTAGAACGTTTAATAACTATGTTGATAGTGCTTAACAGATCAGTATGTTGTCTGAAGAGTCGAGATATTAGCTTATTATTGACGATTAACGATGCTAGCCGGTAGCTTCTCTGTAGCGCTACGCATGTTAGCCGTTATAATATTGTCTTAAACACTATAAATACTGCGAGTATATCATCTCGATGACGTAAATCACTGGTCAACGTCTCTGTCTATTAGCTAAAGCGCAAAAAAATGTGTGTGTCGATGTGTGTGTTAATATATTTTGTGTTGTTTCTAGTCGTCCCACAAGACTTTCAGGATCAAGCGCTTCCTCGCCAAGAAGCAGAAACAGAACAGGCCGATTCCTCAGTGGATCAGAATGAAAACTGGCAACAAGATCAGGTGAGTTTATAGTGTTTATTACCTGTGCACGTGTCTTTTAAATGTGTTTTGTGGTTTCTGAACTGATTATCATACAGAGAGAGTAAGTTGGTATAACCAAACTGCACTGGAGGCATACTGTCTCTCTGCACAGTTGAAGTGAATTAAAGTCTATAATTTACTGTTTATGTACACGTGTGCCAGTTTATTAGGTTTACCTAGTTAGTGTAAACTAATGACATCTAATATGACAGCTCTAACAAATCCACATTTTTATGAAGATTAAAATAAGACTTTAGAGAGCTATTAGCCCAACTTAATGGTCATTTTGGAGGCTGATGTTTGTCGTGCTGCTGTGTAAGGCTGCAGTTGGTGATTAGGTTTCCAATTATATTCTCAATTATGAGTTTGGTGTGTAAATAATAAAGTATATAATGATAAAATGAGCCATTGTGGCTTTGCAGAGTTCAAGGCAATGTTGCTTGTCTTGTTTTCATAACTAACTACTCTACTTTACAATTTGTATAAAATGGAGAAAAGTAGCAAATCTTCACATTGGGGGGAGCTGGAACCAGAGAATGGAGGTTTTTACTAGCAAAGATGAAATCCTTTAGTTTCAAATTTCTTTCTTTATTGTTGAATCTCATAACACAAGTATGAGTAAAAATCTTAGGTTTCAGCTTCTTGACAATGCAGTAAGGAAAAAATGGAAATGATAAACACAGTAAAAGCAGCAGTAATAAGAGTATCAACAAAAGCATAAAGCATGTGAGTGTTCATGTGTCCTACCTATAAGATGTGAAGAAATATCTGTGTATAATTTGTATGTACATATGGTTATTTATCAAAGTAGTTACCAGTTTATTTATTTGGGGCTCAACTAATTACACAACAAATTGTCAGAGCCTGTTCTGTTGAACTGTAAAGAGGTGTTTCTCTTGTTTTGCCACCATTAATAACAAAGTAAATAGTAGAACAACTTCCTAGTACAACACAATATAACCACCAACCGCAGCTTCTGAAATGACCATTCATTAGTTTTAGCTAAGTGCACCTACTAAACTATAACTTAGTATATTCAAAACTTACATGATGGCCAGCTGTATTAACTTTCACAGATTGAAATTTCAGTCATTTTTAGTAGAAAAAGTGCATTCAGAGTTTCCTCAAAGGTGCAGACATTGGTGAAATCCTCCCTGAGAGTGCTCGATCTTAATGGTTCGTGTTCCACTGCTATAATTCACTGAGCCGTCTGCTTTCACATTAAGTGCGGAGATGTTATCGGGGGCTGATTTAATGTGGGGAAGAAGCAGGAACTCTAGATCATGTAAAGCAGGTCTGCAATTGCAGCTCTTTATGTCTGTTGAGTGCTGTCATTAACCCTGCTGAGAGCATCTTTCTGCTGCGGAGCTCATCTTCCTGCTCACCGTGATGGTGAAGAGGAACGTCTGCAGCTGTAACATACGAACATTGTAGCTCAGCTGAACGTTAGAATCGAGTCGACTGTTTGCTGAAACTGATCTGCCCACTAAATGGCTTTCTTTGGTATTTGACTGTTATATAATTACCACGGCCTCGAGCGTTTCCCACAATTACCGCAGTGATTCTTCAGAGGAGGATCTACGAGTAGATTTAAAAACAATTACGTTCACTTAAAATCTTTATTATTTCAGTGCCTTCAGAGATTTGACTGTCACACAGGCTCATGCATTCAGGGTGTGTTGTGGTCAGTTTGACGTCTGAGCAGAATCAACTGTATTTGCATTGTTTCAACTGCTTTGTTTAATTTCATTGTGTGTCCTTGTTTGAATGATGGAAGTGAGTGTCAGTCAGTCTTCACCTTTCAACTAAATGCAGGACTAAAAATAAAAAGGCTCATCAGTGATTTGAAAATGATTATTTTTAGATCTGATTAGAGAGAGGTGAGATCTTACATGGCTGAATCAAGCTTATTGTTGTCAGGGACGTACTTGTCACTGAATTTAGACTTAAGAATTGCACAGCAGATAGATTGAGATGTTTGCTGAAAGACAGATGGTCTGCTTCATTATCATGTCAACCATATCCGGGAAATGTGTGCAGCTCAAGATGCAGATTAGAGCTGCAACGATTAGTCGATCAACAGAAAATTAATCAACTATTTTGATGATAGATTCATCTTCATTCATTCTTTTATTTAAGAAAAAATACCAAATTTTCTTGTTCCAGCTTCTTAGATCTGAATATTTTCTGGTTTCTTTTAGTCTTTTATGATAAACAGAATATCTTTGGATTTGTGGTCTATTGGTTGGGAAAAAACATTTTAGGTTGCATCTTGGACTTTGGGAAACAGTGGTCGACATTTTTAACCATTTTCTGACAATTTAAAACAACTAATGGATTAATCAACAGTTAATCGATAATGAAAATCTTTAGTGGCAGACCAGTGTTTTAACACTTAAAATGTGACCTATCTTAATCTTAATCTCAGTTGAGTTTGGTTCAGTCATCTCTGTATGAAGGAGGCAGAATGGTAACCTTTTGTCTTTTCAGTTACACAAGTTTCCACTGAATATTTCCTGTAATTTTGTTGAAACCTGATATCCAGAAATGAGTCAGTAAGTTGCTGAGAGAAGTTGCCTTCTGGCAAATAAGATTTGAGCAAATTCACCTCTGCAGTTTTCATAGTAAGCTGGCGCACCAACTAAAGGGAGTAAAGTGAATATTTAACTTAGTATTTACCAGGACAAAGTCGTGTTTTGCACAGCGGTGGCATTTCCTGTGTACAAATTTAATCGCTGTCATTTATCTCGGTTGTAAATGTTTATTTCAATTTTCTCTGACACGTTTGGCCTCTTTCCACTTCAGGTACAACTCCAAGAGGAGACACTGGAGGAGGACCAAGCTCGGCCTGTAAACGTGAGGGTCCGTGGATCCCCCAGCATCCCTCCATCCCAACATCTCCCAGGACCTCCAGCTGCTGGGGCCTGACCACCGGGGAGGGAGCCATGTTATCTGGAGCAGCAGTTGTTTTGTACAGATACTCTGGTTATGCTCATGTTTGACAATAAAAGATCTGTGATCAAACTGAAAACGTGCCTGTATGGCTTTCTTCTTCTTTTTATCCCCCACAAGTGTAGCTAAACAGTCCATTTTACAGACTGAGTGCTTTTTCCACAGCAAACCAAACATCACAAGCTGCCACAGCTCAGCAGAAAGAAGCACACTGATGGGTTTTCAGTCTCCAACCACATAGCAAACACTTCTGAATCCCCGTCTCATGGAATATTGTGGTTATTTGTAGTTAGCTTGAAGGTCTGGCTTTGTTGATTTGGGCCAAACACAACACTGGTATTCAAGAAAAGCTAAAGCAGTAAGAAACACAAACTAAGAATTGTTTACTTAAACAGCTAAAACTGGAAAAATAGTTGCCATGTCAGCAGTTACTAATATTTGAGTTGACACAAGTAGAACTGTGTCAGTCAGAAAAATGCAAAGATCATGTGGAGTAAGTGTTTTTATTAGATTCAGTGAAAGTTATCACAAAATAAAAACTTACTCAGGTGCCCTTTTTATATTCCAGAAATTCTTGGAAAGCAGTATTGATACAGAATGTGTTATCCTGGTGAATTAAATGTCAAATACAGCACATAATTGAAGGCGTCTGTCATTAAAGTCACCTTTTGTTTCCTAGAAATGAAAACGAGGATAGCAGCTTCCTTAAAGGCCCCATTCTCCAGCTGCCCCCCCTGTTAGTCCTGTGAAAGAAGTCCACTTCATCTGTCTCCCCGTGATCGACCTCATCACTGGGGGTCAAGTTCATAGCCGTGGCGCAGTTGTTGTTGACGTTTTTATTGACGTTTTGCTGCGCGCACCCGCCACTGTGTTCATCATCCCAGGTCCCCAACAGCTCCTTCATCTCCGGAGGGGCGTCTCCCCTCAGATACTGCCAGGCTCTCTTCCCGTTGTAGTCCATGGCATCCACATTGGCACTGAAAGCTCCGACCAGCAGTTTAATGACCATGTAGTGGCTGTGCATGCAGGCGACGTGCAGCGGGGTGAACCCGCCGCTGCCCCGCACGTTCACATTCACGGGGATCCCCGCGTTTTGCGCGTAACGCAAAAGTTTCACCAGAGTCTCATCCTGTCCCCTTTTGGCTAACCAGTGGAGCACAGAATAACCGCTGATGAAATCCTTCCTGGTTAACAGATGGGGGTCTTCAGAGATAAACTCCAGTATGGTTTCATAGTTTCCCTCCACCGCAGAAATCATCCACGCGTGCTCCATCGGATACAAAGCCCAGTTTACGTCCTGCTCCGAGGACGCGCTGGAGGTCTGGGAGGTCAACACAGTGCTGAACCCGCTGTGAGATGAGTTACTCAGAAGCAGCTCTTTCAGGTATTTTTTACGCATAGCCGGTGTGAGCGACCCTCTCTCCGATGCGTCTCTCTGGAGGAGGAGAGTGCCCGGTGCGGAGCTGTCAGACACTTCTTGTTGTCTCTGCAGCCTCGACCTACGCTGGAAAGCGCTGGGCATGACTTGCATGCCATACCTCGAGAGTCGCTCCACAACGGTGGTCTGTCTGGATGACCTTCTGATGTGGGCGTCAGTGTCGCTGACAGCTGGTTCATTTCCAGCATCATCCGATCCGCTCTCATGCATGCTGCACGCAAGGCTACTTCCTTTTATTTGGACAACACCCCGAAGATATCAGTGTCAAATTAGATACTGGGAACGGTTTCTATCCACTGCGTCGGACTCATTCTCTGTGTAAAAGGGAGGGGGGAGTTTATTTTTACCGTTTGTATGAGTAAATAAACATTTCAGATATGCGTAAACATGTCATTTTAAACAAGCGTCTTAAGGACAAACAGATCAAGTTCCTCTTTTTGCAGGCATGTTGAAACACTGTCAATTTATCCCTTAATCTCATAACCCCTTAAATACCAAAAATATGTTTTGCTCTGTCTCCTGTGTATCAGACTGCTGACCACGCCAATCTTACTCACCTGTTCAAGAGCGTCCAAACCGCAGACAGACTCACGTATAATAA
Source organism: Thunnus maccoyii (assembly GCF_910596095.1). Taxonomy (NCBI): domain Eukaryota; kingdom Metazoa; phylum Chordata; class Actinopteri; order Scombriformes; family Scombridae; genus Thunnus; species Thunnus maccoyii. The sequence goes on from NC_056540.1 coordinate 21,648,437, forward strand.
AAGCGCTCAGTGACTCTCACAGTTTTCACCATTAACCGTGTCATTCTCTGTGAAACGTTATCGTCCAGCTGGTAACGACTGTGATCGTTATTTTAAGGATATATGTCAAATTCTGAGCTACAAATTTAAGCTGGGATTCTCTTTCCCTTTTCAAGAGGAACTGAGACAAAGTTCATTCTAATCTCAGGCAAAACCAATAGCGAGAAAACCCTCCCATGTGACCACTGATGGACTTCAAAGCAGGAAGTAATAGTCTGTAATGCTGTCACAGCCTGTCACTGAGCTATGGACTGGGGCAATGCAAATACAACATAGCAAGGGTAATTAAAAGACACTTTATTTCAGTAAAAAAACAAAAACAAACAAAAAAAAAACAACATTCTTTCATTTTCAGTCAGTAATAGATTCTGGAGGAAGTTCAACGGTCAGCTCGTCGAGTGTTTGAAGAAAGGCATCCAGCTCCGAGCAGTAACCTGGAAAGAGATTCAGCAGGTTAATGATACTTTTAGTTAATGATACCTGCAGTGAACCAGTACCTCATACTTAAAGGCTTCAGTCATCGCCGTCTAGCAACTGTAGATACTTTCATTTTATTTGCCAGGACTTTGAGACACGGTGAAGTTGAATGAAATTAACTTAAAATCATGTTGACAGCGTGTGATTTAATTTCATCTGAGCAAAGTAGTTTCAATTAAACTGGTCTGTTCATTGTTTCACAGAGAAAATGTGCAACACTTAACACACATGAGGCTCTGGGAAATTGTGAAGGCCATTTTATATACTATACAGTTAATTGGGAAAAAAAAAAAATAGAGTAATAAATGATGAAAATGATTTAGTTGCAGCCCTAAATGAAAACTTTACAGCAGTAAACAGTAATTATACAGCATCATTCAGCAACTAAGAACGTGTTTCTGGGAAGACAAACTCCAGTCGTGAGCAACACACTGTTCACCTCCATTATTCTGAGGCGACAGCAAAAATCTCAGACATCTCTTAAAAACGCAAATAAAAACCCCACAACTCTCAGCAAGGCTAGATAATACTGGGAGGTAATTAAATAACTAAAAGTAACCATTTAAGATCGACGTATTTGTGTACATTAACTGACTTACTTCATCCAAACAGTAATGTGTAAATGAAGGTTTAATAGGGATTTTATACCTGAATTTCTTGGCATCTTTACAGGTGACATGTTTGGGAGCGGCTTAAACATTTCCAGGTCCTCCTCACAAGGAGGGGGAGCCTGTGGGAAACAAGCCAGTCCAGGCAGAGCAAAGCCACTGAGAGGAATCAAATCTTCAGGTATGCTGTACTTCTCAAACTCTGGGAAGAAGAGAAGAATAACCCCTTATGTTTAGAGATGTTTAGAGTGAACCATCTCCAGAAGGAATGCAGCAGCTTCATGTGCGATTGAGACTTGTGATTCGCATGTGCAAGCTTCGATGTAACAAAGATCAGTCTTGAGGGTATAAACTATGAGTTGTCTCAAGGAGGAACAGCTACTGTGATGCTGCAGTGAGAATTAACACAGGAAATTACTTCAGTTGTTGCTTGATGTTGTACCGGACATGTGGTTGGACAAGTGTAAAACTGTATTAAAAAAAGACCCTTAAGTTAAACTGGTGTGAAGTGTTACCAGTAAAAAGATGTTTGTTACCTAGTGGGTCATAAGGAATGAACTTCTCAATTTCTGGATATTCCTCCACTTTGTTCTGAGCAGCATGTTTGACTTTGGTTTCCTGAGAGGAACACAGTGTTGTATCAGTACATGTATAGTTGAGGTATACAGCAGAATATTCAAATAGGTTGACATCACTTTTCTATCGTCATTGTACACGCATGTTTTATCCCAACCTGTGGCTTTACGAGTTTCTTCTCTTGTACATTGATGGCAGGGGTTGAGATTTTTTTGTTGACTGTCCCCAAAGCCTTACGACCAGATGGCAGAGGAGTCTTTAAGGTTTTGGCAGTCATTGGAGATTTCAAGAGTTTCTCTGGTGGGGGAAAAAAAAAGGTTAAAAATGTATGATTTCAAATACAAGTTTCCCTGCAGACCTATATTACTACTAGAGGGGGGAAAAGCTGCACTGAGCACAGTTAGAATTTCATACCTGGTGCAGACTGAAGTCGCTGTCGCATCTTGAGTGTTGGTGCATGAAGACATGCATTTTCCCGCTCTGCAAAGATTATGTTGGCCATTGTATCTGAAAATGCATCATAACAATCCATCAACATGGAAGAGACCTTTATGTGGTCGACATTTTGGCACATTATAGTAAGAAAAGCACATGCATAAATGCATTAAGGTTTATAGCTGCAACCATTTTATAATTAATGCATTAACACAATAGTTTTGGCCCTAAATGTTTAAGCGTGAAAATGTCTTCCAAGTGCCTTGACCTTGGAAATAGTCATCTAACAATCTTAACTCAGGATTTCTTAGTTTGTTTTTTCAAGCTTCAACTGCATCTTATATCCTCAGAAGGTTTGAGTTTGCACTTGGGCTGAAACAAGTTACCATTTTCATTAATAGTTAAAAATGCCTGTTGAAATTTCCTACAGCCCAAAGTGAGGACTTCATGTGTGTTGTTATGTCTTGTTATATCCCACCAACAGTCCAAAGACATTCACTGTTTCATCTTGTGTGACAAAGAAAAGCATCAAATCCTCACATTTGAAAAGATGGAACCAGCAGCTGCAAAAATGATATGATTATTCGATTATCAAAATAATTGCTGATTAATATTCTGTCATTTGACTAAATCGACTAATTGCTGCACCTTTAGCTTGTTCAGTTGTACTCTCTGGATAAGGCTGTAAGAGGGCTTAAAGTTAAGAATATATTGTGTCAAATCATTGATGTACACGTGTAATCAATTAATGTTACCATTAGTAATAGCCTGCCCATGCAAGTCAAATATGTGCCATGAATAAAAAGTTTATACAAACATGATCTCAATCAAAAGCATTTTGTTGCAGCCTTTATTCATTCACTTAGCTAATGCCTTCATAAAAATCACAGCCAATATATTCAGACCACAGGTAAAGCCTGAAGTTTTGTGCTGTCCCACCTCATAAAAGACAAATACAGTAAGTGCCGAGTATTTTTCTGAAAAACAGTCTTTTTCTGTGACTCAGATCATGTGTAATGAACACCAAGCTTACAAGACAAGGGTGCAATTTGATAGTCTTATCAAGCCTCAGCCTGAGCACTGAAACTAACAGCCAATGTGTTGCAGTGTTGCAGCACTTAGGTTAGTACCTTCGTTAATTTAGTTATATTTAACAAATGAATGACAACTGTTGTCTCTTTGCATTTAATACGAGTTAGTTAGCTTTTTGTTTTGTCGTGGAAACGAGGGAAAGTAACGTTGCACAAAACCACTTTGATTTTCGCAAGACATAACGTTCGTACAGTTAACGTCAGCTGAGTTTCGGGTTAAAATCGTGGATGTGTTGGAAGGTGGTTAAAATTAACGTTAGCTAACCGTAATCATAAGCTAGTAGCTAACTTATTAGCGTTAAAATTCAACACGTCTGTCACTCATTTTCGTTATTTCATTAAACTTTACAGTATTGGCTGAGACTGCTGTGAACTGTAACATTAATACACCGGTGTTAACGTTACCTGAGCTGTGCTGTGCTTAAAAACTCCGTTGGCTGCACCTCTCTCTCAGACCAAAAAGGTTGTTTTGATATAAACGGTGACGTCTAGCGTCCGCGGCTCCTTTTTAAATTCACTGCCTTCATCCTATTGGTCGCTGTAGCACACGTGACTTGAATGGACGTTGCCATAAAAAATACGTTGCCATTTTATTTATATCAATACCACATAATAACCATAACCTCATCGTTTCAGTACATACAGTCTAAAACATAGGTAAATAATAATTACGACACCATCTATTTAGGAAACTAGCCCCCGCTGTTAATCTATGAGGACCATAGCCAGCCTTACTTCCTACTCTGTTCAAACCAAACACCTCACATGTGTTTATACTTAATGATTTGAGTCATATTAATTTAAGATACTTGTGAGTTGTCCGACAGCTAACGTTAGATTAGGCCGAGTTTTGCCAATACAATAATATCGTCTGTTTGTAACGTTCATTCACTGCGGTTCACTGCCATTCTAACTGGACAAATCCATATTTACACATTGTAGGGGTGATCTGTGGGTAGTGCTAATTTTTTAAATATAAAAACCACGCAGAAAAATACTAAATACGGACCGATTCGAATCCGGCGTAATTTACATTTGTCTTTAATGAACAGCTTTACATATGAGTGAAGTTACCTACTAAATAATACCTAAATTAGCCCGTTGAGCAGTGGTACATTCCTAGTAGGCCATCTTTCGGTGTAACAGTGCAGTTTCAGCAGAGGGCTCGTCCTCCAGCTAACGGCTACTACGATGGCGTCAACTGAGATAGCAAGGCAAGCGGTGAGTAATGTTAGCCTATTTTATTCAGGATGCCTTTATCACCGTCTAAAGATATTCCTTGAAATGTCTCGGCATATGTCCAAAATATATTTGTATTGAGTATAATTTGAAACAGGTTTCGTTAGTTAGTCACCACCCGCTTTTCATGGTTAACGTTATATTCCGTCCAAAATTCAGTGTAACGTTGAACAGATTATTGTGCCATCAGTGTAGCCGTTAGAAATCTGATAATACCTTTCTAAATCTTTCATAATTGTCTATTTCAATGTCGATAAGTCGTGGCTTTCAGTTAAAAATGCTTTAATTCCATTATTTTAATTTTCATGAGCTAACGCCTGCAGGTTTCCTGTGATGGTATCATTAGCTAAAATTGACTAACAAACGAAATGACGTTGGTGTTTTGTGTAACGTTATTTTAATATATTAAACACGTATCGTGTAGCAGACTGTGTTAGCTCACGTTAAAACAATAACCTACCATAAAGACATCGGTAGGCCATTCATTCTGAACGCCCCCATTTCAGCACAGCTACGGTGTTCATTTCCGTTATGTTGTTTCATGCAAGTCCCGTTAACTTTCAGTCGGGCGTTGTCTGATGTGTATAGAAAATACGGGGAAAAGAAAAACAGATTCTGGCTGGTTATAGGCATTTAGGGCTGCAATTTGCAACGCGTGTGTAATGTTTGCCTGGATTTTTTGTTTGGGGCAAAGAAAAGGAAGCCACCAAACCCAGACAAAGTGCTCAGAATAGCGAGGTTTTGCAGCTTGATATCCGTTTTGCGGCTCAATGAATGAAAACCAGCGGTGTGTAACTTGGCTTTGAGTGTCTTGCCATGCAGGAATGGTTTGAGGAATGTTGCACTTGCAGCTGAAGAGTAAAGGCTGTTTGTCCAGTGACATTATCGTCAGTTTTCCAAATAGTCCCTCAGCTGTTTAAACCCCATTTCAACTACCCAAATAATCCACAACTGTCTACTACCATCAGCTTGTCTGGTTATTTTAAATTGACCCTCAAATGGAATGTTTTCCTCTCAAAGCCTAGGCCACATTGGAAAGCAACTGTGTTATGTTAAGCCACATAATGGTTGGTTGGCTTAAGTTTAACTGGTGGAGAGCTTTTGCTTCGCCATATAATCTAAATTCTTTGCTTTCCTACACCTCATAATGTAGATGTAGGCTGCAGAAATGGGATTCACAAAGATGGAGATGCTCACCGCCAGCCACACGCCCACACGCTCATGTAACAACACAACAGTGCTTTTACACTTATGTGTTTGGTGTACAAACAGTGTAATAGTAGAGTGAATGGAAGTGCAACAGGCCAAAAATAGGGAGTTTAAGGGTTCAGGTCTGACACACACAGTGTTGGCAATATTAAACAAACTCCTTGACTCTTTGTTTTGTCATTTTTGTTATTTCAATTGCATGTATTTGTATTTATGATGAGCTTTTAAATCATATGTATATAGTCTCAAAGCTTTTTTTTTTTTTTTTTGCAATTCTCTTGAAATGAACATCGATACCAACCCATATATGTACATTGTGGTTTCTAACTGTCTCGACTGTGGGAAGAAAGTCAGAATCCAGGAAACAGGAAGTCAGTCACATTGCACCTGAAAAATGTGTCAAAGACTAACGTGATACAATATAGTGTAATCTGAGTGTGATTTGGTATTTTTCCACAGAACAACAATCATTGAGATGTAAATGTACAATGTAGAGTGCCAGAGAGGAAATCCTGTTCATGTTTACAAGTGTTAAAGGCACATCACAGACAAGTCGGTGCATAATGTGTTCTGTGATTCATAGTAACTGATGTTTTATTTATTTTATTTATGTTCTTTTGTTTAGGGAGAAGGTGCTCGTGCTGTACCACTTGCAGGCCATGTTGGCTTTGACAGCATGCCCGACCAGCTGGTCAACAAGTCTGTCAATCACGGCTTCTGCTTCAACATCCTCTGTGTTGGTGAGTGTATCATGCGTGAAAGTGCTTTTCCTCTGTCTCCTCTCACGCCATTTATTTGCTTCAATGAAACTCAGGCTCTTCCTCAAGATGCAAAGTAGTTTGCTCAGTATTTGACCCGCTTAGATTCTCTCAGGCGAATCAGTTGTTGGTTAACACGATGAGTAAGATGCTCCGTGTTCAGATGAGACTTTCAGAAATGACTGTATGAAATTAGTTCATCTTAGCATGACATGGCTGTAGATTGTGGTGCTGTTGAATTAGATTGCACTATGCAGTGTTTTGTCCCCCTGATGTATATCAATGAAGGCGGGTTATACTTAGAGTTACTGTGGTTTTAGGCAACATTGCATTACTGCCTGCTGCACAGAGTCACACAATACTTGCTGTTTTGAACCTGTTATGACAGGTTATACACTTTCCTTTCTGGAGCATGAATTCTAAGACGGCTATAAAAATGTATAACCAGTTGTCTTACTCTGCCTTTTCTTCATAAATGTTTTATTTTTTCAATTTCGTTTCCTTATTGCAGTTTCCACAGAGGGAGACTTAGTGCACATGTCAATGCAATCCTCACAAATGTGTGCACACCCTAATGCAAATGGTTTAACAAATTCAAGCTCTACATTCTTGGTTGATATCTCGTAGATCACATTTCTGACAGTGTTACTATTTCATTTTGCTTCTGCTTTTTCTTAACTACTGATCCAAATGCAGTAGCTACTGATTAACAGTTTCTGGATTAATAAAACACTGTATTAAGTCTATGTTTGTGATCTGTGAGACCTAGTTTCGTTATTACTATCTGTCTGTTTATTAAAGATTTACAACCAAAGATTATAGAAGCAAAATGGTGCAGGAGACTAACCACAACTTTTGCTGCAATCTGTAAATGCTGCTTTGTTTCTCACAATTACAACATCATACACTAGAATAGAATATCTTTAGAATAGAACATAATAGAATATAAAATATATCATATACAATATAAAATAGTACAAGCACTGCTTGAAGCAAAGACATGTGATCTTTGTTTTAATAATGGGATCTTTGTTGTGGTTTAAAATTACAAAGAGGGAAGCAAAAATGGGAAGATGTACAGTTCCATTGGGTTCAAACATGAGTGACATTTCTGGTTTCAGAAGGTCTGATTGTAATCCTCATTTTAGACATTAACGTTGACATATCCAGTATGAGCCCGTGGCTTCTCCAAACAAGATGCCAAATTGACTCGACTCTGAGGGAAAGTTTAGAGATTTTTAACATAGTGAGGTACACTGCAAAAATGGGCTAACATGCTTAGGCTGTAGGTCAGGCTGTGATGAATAAAAATAGAATTTCATACAGAGGGAGCTCTGTAACTGAGTCATCTGACAGCTTCCAACAGTAAGTGGATGTCAGAACACATCAGCAAATAAGCAGCTATTTCAGCTTTATTTGTGGCTGTATGCATTTTGAAAATAATATATTAAGTTTGAAGCATCTTTAATATGTCACATTGAATCTACTCTCGAGTTCTCTTGACTCTTTGAGTTTCATTGATAGGTGGTCAAAGTCTAAATATTATTAAATTTAAGGGTAAAATCACAGAATTTAAAAGTGAAAGTGAAGAGGATACTTAAGTGTAGTGTGAAGGAAAAAATGTGATTGATTCAAATGATAAAATAAAAACAACAATATGACATAACAGTAACATGATGTGTTTTCTCTGTGTCCTCTAGGCGAGACGGGTCTGGGGAAGTCCACCCTGATGGACACATTGTTCAACACCAAGTTTGAGGGCGAGCCCACCCAGCACAACCAGCCGGGAGTAACGCTCAAGTCCAACACCTACGAACTCCAGGAGAGTAATGTGCGTCTCAAACTCACTGTCGTCAACACTGTGGGCTTCGGAGACCAGATCAATAAAGAAGACAGGTAAATCCGTCTGTCACATCTGAGCGAGAGGTCAAAGTCTTCTCCCTTAGTCTGACAGATTGACTACTTACACAGTTGTTTTTTACTGGGCGTTCCTTGTAAGCAGAAATCCACATCCAACATTCCTCCCAAACAATTACTCCATGACTGCTCTAAGCCTTTTCTGAGCTCAAGTTTCATTCAGTTGTTCCCTCAGTATGTTATATAAAGCTTACATCTCAAGTAGTTTCATAGAATCAGCTTAAAAAACAAAAATAAGATGTACAAATCGTACTTTCCCTCTTGGAGCAGCGCTGAAACTTTTGATCAAAGATTTTGTTACAAAGCTTGCCCTCCAAAATGTGATCGCTAAGCCTGCTTGTGAGGCAAATTAAGGGTGAGGGATGATGTCATGTGAGCTGTAGCTCTGTGAGGTCAATGGGAAGGCCGGGGTTTCCAGGTTTCACGCTCTATTCAGTATCAAATTGTTGATGACAGAGGAAATGATACAGGCTTGCTGCATTTTACACAAACACACACTCAGTCACTACCAGAATATTCTACAGTATGTACACAGGCTGTGTTTGTGTAAATGTCTGTTCGTGTGTGGATGCCTACTTTCCGTCCAAGATGAATGGGTCACTCATATATTTTTCTTGTGTCCATTTTCTATGGCATGTATCCCAATTCTGGTTTGTGAGTAGTGTTAAATAAATTGATTAGTCAGCTGAGTTACAATGATTAATAATTTCATAATCTACCAATGAGTCAAGTAATTTGTCAAGTAAAAATGCTGCTCATTTGGGTTAGAGCTTCTCAGACGGACATGACACAGTAAAATGGGCCCTTTAGTCGACCTGAAGGCTAGAGAAAGAGTCTGCACCTCCTCCACAAATGAGACAGTCTGGCCTCATAAAGACTAAAAATGATGATGCATTCAGGATGCTGTTTTATTACCAGGAGGTTTCCTTCAAACATATTTTTTTAAGTACCAGCAGTAAACTGGGACAAGTTCCATGATACCAATGTGTCCAATATTTTAATGGTAAATATATTTAGATTCTATTTATCTGACATCCAGTGATTAACGACACATCCAGGCTGCTATCAAGATGCCTGTCTTCCTATTATTTGCATCTTCCAGTGGCTTTTTTGTAGTTTAGTTAAGGCCACATTTTTATCGACAGATACCTGGTAAAAACAATGTGGTCACATGATATTTTCTCACTTCACAAGTTGATGAGAAGATCACCTGAATTGCCCATGAAACAACTGAAAGCTGCACAATGGATTTTCAGATATAGAAGGCCCCAGAGTATACTCCACCCACATACTCCAAAATCTAATTTGGGCACGACAAATTTGCATTTCCTTTCATGGAGGAACTTTTGAAAAGTGTTTCTGTGTCCAACCAGTGGAGTTCACCTTTTAATATACTGTAGCTGTGATGCTTGTACTGCAAAAGAAAGAAAAGCTGAAATTGCTTCTCTCTGTGGCTCTCTCTTTTTGACAGCTACAAGTCCATTGTGGAGTTTATTGATGCCCAGTTTGAAGCATATCTACAGGAGGAGCTGAAAATCAAGCGCACGCTACACAGCTACCACGACACCCGCATCCATGCATGCCTGTACTTCATCGCTCCCACGGGACACTCGCTCAAATCCCTGGACTTGGTGACCATGAAAAAACTTGATAGCAAGGTGAGCTTCACTTTACTTTGTCAAACTATTGCTGGCCATTTTTACATTGTAGTGTTTTCAGTCTACTTTGTTTTGTTGATGTGGAAACTTAGAGGATGATTTGTTCAGAGACCCACTTTCACTCCTCGATGTTTCCCATCAATGCCAAATCAATTCCTGTTTGTTCCCGTTAGTCCTGTTAGAGATAATAATGGTTCTTGTATATCAAAAGCCTCGTGCAGTTAAGTTGTAATCGTGCAGGACTCATAAATCAAATATCCATGGTCATTTTTTTTAGCATTAAATGAGAAGGACTGTTGCACTGCAGCAGAATGATGTTAAAGAATAACTTTTATAATTCCTATGAACATGGTTAGATTTACTGTAGCACGTCATAAATATACTGTAGATAAATGCTTTGGCACTGCATTGCTGTTAGCAGCATTTGATCTATCCATTTTCGTCATGGGTCATAAACCTTTTCCAGGCCATCTGCCTGCATGCAGATTGGCTCTAGACTTGTCACTGCGTTGGTGTAGGTCAGCTGTGAAATGCGGTCGGCTCAGTCACTGCAGCCTCATTTTTGTGAGGTCCTTTCCCCAGTAGTTTATTTGCATGGACGTCCTGGCTTTTGTACAAAGAGTCGGCTCAGTGTTTGCCAGAGCAGCTGTGCCCTCCAGCAAGCACTCGCAACAGCGTGATCCAGAGCAGAGCCTCCTGTGTTTACACATTCACCTAGGGGGGGCGTTCAAACAGTCTTCTGCTGAAGTGTCCTTGAGCAAGACTAAAATCCTCACCGGACTCAGGGATACAGTAGAGCATTTTTTATTCACATGACTCTGAAGGTCCCTTGCTATTAGTTAAAGGGGCCCAGCAAATAACTGGGATTGTGTAGGCGACATGGCAGAGTGAAAATAGTTGTGTGGGAGTGAAAGTGTGGTTGTAAGTACATACATGAGAATGACCCTGCCTGTATCCCTCCCTCTCTATCTTGTTCTCTCTGTCATCTGATAACATGGATAACATAAATGTTGTTGAAATCATTGGATTCTGACTCTTAACAGCATATTTGAATAGCTTTTAAGTGATGTGGAGCAGGAGATGGAAGCCTGCTGCTCCCTTTTGCTGCGTTTCTATTTTTATCTCTAAGCGTAAGAACGTGTAAATGTCTGCGATACACAAAGGCCTGATTTGCAGAGATCCTGGAGCTAGAGAGAGGTATTGCGGTGTGTTGAAAAGTTGAAGAGAGCACAGATTATTCAGCACTTTTTCCTTTTTTAAATTACATTTTAAATCACCACATTACCAAATTACTAGTGATTGGAGTAGTAAAAGGCCTGAATTAGTTGATTTGTAATATGTTTTAACCTTCTTTTAAAATACATCAACTGTAACGTTTCTAAGATTTCTAAATTTGGACTACACAAATAGAGGTGAAGAAAAGTTGTCGCTGACAGACATCTAAAAGGCTCTATATTTAGCTGCATATCAGAAAGCATTTTCATTGTGTCAGCCTACGTTAATTCTCTTCTCATCTCTCAACTGTAGGTCAATATTATTCCAATCATCGCCAAGTCAGATGCCATCTCCAAGAGCGAACTGGCCAAGTTCAAAATCAAAATCACCAGTGAGCTGGTCAGCAACGGAGTGCAGATCTACCAGTTTCCCACCGATGACGAGTCCGTGGCAGAGATCAACTCCACGATGAACGTAAGGCTCACAACCATCTTTCTATCTGCGTCACATGCTTTTACACAGAATATACTACTTCAATCATATTAAAGATGACGTTTAAGGTCATGTTTGTCAGACTGAATCCTCATTTCAATTTTTGAGGAGGAAATACATTGTGCAACAGTTTTCTTGTTTGTAATTTTATAATAAATTCTGTTATGTGTTCCGGCATGAGCAGCATGTGATGCAGAATCAGGACAGGCATCGTCTGTGTCTACTCAGGCTGACAGGAAGCCGCCCCACTCGGGGAGGAGTGTGTTCAGAGAAGCACAATCAGCCAGCTCACTCTGCAGGAAGCCGGCAGTGTGGGAAAGAGCCTATGTCTACTGACAGATGAGCCAGGGCTCACTTAGCTGTTCATGAACTGCCTTAACTCTCCCTAACTGATGCTATTAGACCGTTGCTTCTTGGCTCTTGTTGCAGAGTCTCTCCGCGGCTCTGTTCTGATAAAAGGTCATACATTATATCTTTCAGAACTACCGTCTTGGCGTCTGTGGCATTTAGCTCTAAATGGTCACTTTCTGTAAAAACAAAGAAAACACTTTTTCAGTTTTCTTAATGACATTAACACTGCTTAGGGATGTATCCTGTGTAGGATGTCCTGATTCTTCTCGTATGAATGAGATAGTTGTGGTAATATTCTCAGATTTTACAGTAAATAAATGTCAGCATGGTGTGGAAATGTGCAATTTTGTCAGGGATTTGTCGTGTCCTGTGGGGAGAGAGTAAGGAGAATCTGCTGATCTCTTAGGTGTGGATGGCAGTAGACCAAACGTTGCTTTTCCTTCTGCTCCTTTACAGAGCCATTTGCCATTCGCCGTGGTGGGGAGCACAGAGGAAGTGAAGATCGGGAACAAGATGGTGAAGGCCAGGCAGTACCCCTGGGGGACAGTGCAGGGTAAGCCTGGGTCACATCCTGCACAGGAAATGAGAGCGTGCCCTCCCCTCATATTCCTCCTCGACTCTAACAGCTACAGCAAACTAGTTGATAACCAGTTACATAACCTCATCTAGACACAGCACCCTTTCTGCCATCATGCTGTCTGTTAGAGCTGCTGCAGCTCTCAGCTCTGACAGACTGAGAAATTTTATGTCACTGATGATGTTTCAATTGATTTTGTTATTGACTTGCTTGATCAATACATAACCGACTCTGTATAATGTATTGTAAATAGCAAGCAGACACTAAATATTTATTAGCTCCTGGGTATATCTGAAATGTGCGGCAAAGCTCAGGTTACAAAGAGCTACTCTTTGGTTATTTGATGCCTCTCCAGCCTCAAAATGTACAACTGTGATCTGAGGGCTGTCTGTGTGTGTTTTGGTGTGTGGGCGGTGGTGTGGTTTTCCATGACAAGGCCCATCAGGCACACATAGCTATAAAACAGTGCAGTCCATAAGGATGTGGACAGTTTTGTGTTGGTTTGATAGTCCTGCACATTGCTGACTGTTTTTTTCCTTTTTCTTTAATTTGAGAGTGTTTACATCCACATCTAATGAACAGTGTTGAAATTTTAGCCCCTTTCATACATAACCCTCCAGAGTAAATATGGCTATAATTCCTACACTGATTACCTGATATGGATGGGAATACACTCAGACTCCCTTAAAGCTGTAATTCAGCACTTTAACCACATAGCCTTTGTTTCATTTGAGGTTCAGTGTGCTGAATTACAAATCGCTGTCCTCATGCTTACATACTGCGCTGTGTAACATTTCTGGCCAGAGGCTTAATCTGACATTGAGTCTATTTACCTCAGACCGTGTGCTTGCATGCATGTGTACTCACATGATGTCACACGGTATGTGGGAGTGTGGTGCTTGGCTCAGTCAAGTATCCGGATCAATAGAGAGGCCACAGGACATGAACACTGTCCTGTTTTGTTCTGGTCCTGTCTGTAGGACTGCGTCTGTGGATTAGTCTCTCAAGTTATAATACATTAAACTAGGAGAGTGCTCTGAGTAGAGTGCATATCTCTGCCGGGCGTGTCTGAGGGCATTTATAGTCTCAGTTTTCTATAAGATGCATAGAATAGTGTAATGGTTTTGTAATCCAGCGTCCTGGGTTCGCCTAACCGTATGAACTTAATAAGGTAACAATATATGGGATGATAAGTCCAAACTTCTTACTTTAACCATTGTTATCTACTTAGAACATTTTATTGCAGCAGACCACACAAAATAAAACCCCTCCCTACCTCCCTCTTCCCTCCCAAACAAAGAAAAGTTGAATCTCACTCAGTTGTCCCTCCCAGATTCCTTACGGTCAAGATGGTAGTGAAGCTAACAAAAACAGGGATGTATTCGTCTCATATCGTGCCTAACTTTAATAGATCATAACATATCGGGTATGAAATTAATCTGCAGATGCTCTGGTTCCAGATAAGACCAAAGTTTTCTATGGATGTCAGTTTTTGAGCCATGACAAGGCCAAAATGTGGCCTACAACAGACTTGCTTTTAGCGTAGCCGATTGCCGGAAATGTCTTTTGCTGCAGTTATTGATTTGCTGATCACTACTGGCCGGTTAAGAGGAGTGAGTCAGCAGTCAGTGGTGGTACAAAACACGTTATAAAATAGGTTTTTTCAACAATTGTGAATCTCTGCAACCACGAGAGGTCCTTGAGCATACAGTCATAAAAGTGCACAAAAAATATTAGGCCGGCGGGTCCAGTAGTATACGAGATTAGCTGCGGACAGATACACACACACACACACACACACACACACGACCAAATGCATGATATCCTTCCAGTCTCACACCTGGCGGAGATGATTATTAGCTGCGATATCATTCAAGCATTCCTTGATGTTGGTGTGTTCTGCTACTGTACGCTTACTGCGGTATAATCCATAATGAATGAGATGCCGTCTGATGTGTTGGTAAAACATGCACGTGTGTGTCACTATGTGTCTCTCACAGTGGAAAATGAGAATCACTGTGATTTTGTCAAACTGCGAGAAATGCTGATCAGAGTGAACATGGAGGACCTGCGAGAGCAGACTCACACGCGCCATTATGAGCTCTACCGCCGCTGCAAACTGGAGGAGATGGGCTTTAAGGACACGGACCCTGACAGCAAGCCCTTCAGGTAGGAGACTCAAGACCGCTTTCTTACAGCTTTTTTTCTTCTTCCTCTCCTCATATATCTGCTTGTTTTGGATTTTCCTGCTTCTATTTATCATTTGAACCTTTTTACTAATTTGGCTGATTGCATTATTCATATTTGTTTCTACATTTGGTGTGTGATGCAGTGCATAGTGATCAAACTCAGTGGAAAGTTTTTGTTATTAATTTTGATTCACTTTCTCCTTTTTTCCTCTTCCAGTCTGCAGGAGACATATGAAGCCAAGAGGAATGAGTTTATGGGTGAGCTGCAGAAGAAGGAAGAAGAAATGAGGCAAATGTTCGTCCAGAGAGTGAAAGAAAAGGAGGCGGAGCTCAAAGAAGCAGAGAAAGAGGTTTGCATCATTATGTCACTCCTGCATCACCCTGACACATAATTTGCATCACAGATCTTTTATCAGTTTGAAGCAGATTTCTGCTCCTGTCTCGACTAACACAAAACTACTGTTTCCTTCTGTCACTGCCACATAGCTGCATGAGAAGTTTGACCGTCTGAAGAAGCTCCACCAGGATGAGAAAAAGAAACTGGAGGAGAAGAAGAAGTCCCTGGACGACGAGCTCAACATGTTCAAACAGAAAAAGACTGCTGCAGAGCTCCTGCAGAACCAAGCTCAGCAGGCAGGGGGCTCCACCACACTCAAGAGGGACAAAGAGAGGAAAAAGTAAGTATTGTTCTCTTTCCCCTCAGTGTCTTAATCCTCACATCACAGGTGCAGACGACCACCTCCAGTTGTATGAAAATTTGAAAAGCCTGGATACTATGAACCTGGGAGGAACATGGCCTCACATTATTGCACTGACGTTTCAGCGTTTCTGAGAACTGTTAAAACAATTGCCTTCTATGTTTATGTTTGGGTTCACGCCAGGACATGGATACCATTGTTTAAAAGCCTTTGGGGTCCATATGTTGTACATCCGACACTGCCTTTTGTTCGCAGGCCAAATATGTAGATGTTTCCTGACAAAAACCTCCTTTCTCCTTTTTGCGCACACATGCCGCAGACAGAACTGTCCGTTACATTAATATCACCAAGTCTTCAGTAGTTTCTCTGTCGCTACTCATTAACAATCCACCTGAGAGTTGTATCATTTAAGGCACACAGGAAATGAAGGAGACTCGCATTCAGCTCTTTATTTCTGAGAGGCAGATAAATGCTCCAGTTTACCCTCCATTTAGTAACGGATAATAATCTCTGTACTAAAATCCACACTAAAGAGAGCTGTACAGGATTCATAATTAATAATAATAAATAAACGGAGCAGAGAGAGGGGAGAGACCCGTGAAAATGACTAGCTGTCCTCATCTAAATAGTTGAAAAGAAGCCAACTTTAAGCTGTTTGAGTGAATCGCAGTCGGAAATCATCACTCCTCAATTACATGTTGCTGATGGCTCGACCTAAACAGATCATAAATTAAATACTATGAACAGCTTTATTACAGTTCTGTTAACAATTACTGAACATTTACATTAACTTTAAAATAAGCTGATAAATCAAGTACATTTAAAAAAAAAAAAAAGTGGCATCATGGAAACTATTCAACAATTCCAATCCTCCAGTTTGATTGCATCTATATAATCTCTCCATTTTCTAAATCATTTCTTAGGCTCTCAGACTGATTCTTTTGCCCCCTTTTTTTAAATTTATATTCATATTAATTAAATTATGCATTTACAAGACTGTTCTCCGTAGTATGTTTCATGTTTGGAGGCAGCACTTGTATCCAGATGTGTTCAAATATGGTTGCAATCTGCTCTTGACATTTTTGGTCCCTTCATGTTGGTAATCAACTCCTGGTTGTGTGTTGAAGCTGATGTGACTCCGTGCCTGTTTAGAAAAGGAAGAAGACACTTGCACTGAGAAGGTTTTTTTTTTTTTTCTTTTGCTTTATTTCCCTCCTGTTTCATTTATTTCCTTCACAGCCACTTCTTCTCTTTATAAGCTCTGCCTGGAACATTCCTCTTCAAATGGGCAGCTGTGCATCTTCAGCTTTGTCTGTGGGTCACTGATCAAAATGAACTCGAGGGATTTTTCCCTCCAGAGTGTTACAAGGATAACAACGATGTTTATCTTAACCTTCAGACTAAAGTCGTAGTTTTCGCCAGTCCCCAGAAGACACAGTTATTGATTACTGCATGTTGTGTAGATGTGAATCTGTCCTGTGAGTGCATGTGTCACCTATGTCACATCCATAATGTTTTCCAGTTAACTCCTCCTGCACTTTGCTGCATGCTGCATGAGGCATCTTTTACTGGTAAGGTCCCCTTCTTGAGTTACACCACCACCAGACAACAACATACAACTGTGATTAATTAGATTAAAATGTTAATTCATGACATATCGGTAAAGAATAATTTTAAAATGTTCGTTCAAAATAAGTCGTTACCCATGTTAGACTTTAGAAGCAAATGGAGAGTATTCACAGACTGAATTAATGCTCCCAAAACTTAATTGGACTGAAAAAGGCAATTAGAGCTGCAGCTATTAGTCGATTGAACGATTAGTTCCCAACTATTAAATCAATTGCCAACTATTTTGATAAGCAATTAATCATTTTTTTTAAGAAGAACATTTCCAAAGTCTGAGTCCAGCATCTCAAATGTGAATATTTTCTGGTTTCTTTAGTCTTCTGTGACAGTAAACTGAATATCTTTGGGTTGTGAACTGCTGTTCGGGACAAAACGAGACATTTGAGGACGTCACTTTGGGCTTTGGGAATTGGTGATTGACACGTTTCGCCATTTTCTGGACATTTTATGGACCCAACAACTAATCGATTAATCAAGAAAATAATTGACAGATTGATCGATAATGAACATAATTGTTAGTTACAGCCCTGAAGGTAATGTTTCAGCCATACTGGGTCTTGGGAGATTTCATCCGGTGTGCAGATACTCTCCATTCCTTCCATGATTTAATCTGATATCTTCCACCTTTCTGTATCTTAAATAAGAGTTAAATCATAATCAAATACTACTAAACCTTTCTAAAGCTGTTAAAACTGTTATCTATTATCTAAATTCACAAGCATTTAATCTGCCTGTAGAAGTTATTTAAATGTGATAAAGTTTGAGAAATGGTTTCGGTAATTCAGAAGTGAGTGAGTGAGCCTGTGTACCGTTTCATTTGTAACATCTGTGTCAATCATATCCTTGAGCTGGCAGTGTTTACTGTCCCCGTGCCAGCTTCTAAATCAACCAGTTTATTAGATCCACGCACACCCATTTGATGTACTGCTCCATCTGTCTCCCTAAATACACAACAGCCTCCTTTTTGTGGCGCTCCCAAGTCTTTCTCCACCCGGCCCTGCCTTCATACAAAGAGCCATTCAAGGCTGAACTGAGACTAACAGGTCACACCAGAGCAGCAGCAAACAGCCTCGGGGCCCATCTCTGTTTAGAGAGATGACATGTTTTGTTGATCTCAGAGCCATATGACGACCCCCCACCGCCGCCCCTCCTTCCTGTGTGGATACAAATGCCAAATCCACAGAGAAAGAGAGAGAGGGAGAGAGAGAGAGAGGGAGAGATGTTGTCGAGACTCAACCACTGGGGAGGGTAGAGGTGAATGAAGACATCTGTCTTGCAATCTGTAAACTCCTCAAGCAGCTCAAGACTGTTAAAATAGATGAAAGCAAGCTGCTGAGCAATGAGGGAGACAATCAGAAACATTGTTTAAAGTGCAGGGGCAGGACAAAGCCTCTAAAAAGGAAAAAAAAAAAAACCCCACTCAATTTTAGACGAGTGTGTTCAGCCAACATTCATTAGCCAAAGAGTAGACGACTGTACTTGCACTCTCACCTTTTTTGAGTTTCCTTGAAAGCATGATCTCCTTTTTAAATGCCGTCTAGTCACTAATGTTGATGTGATGTGACTGATGTTAAACAGTGTGTGTGTGTGTGTCCTGATGATGTTTTAACTCAAAGAAAGCAATAACAGCCCGTCTCTCTTATTTCCAGAGAAGGATTCCTGTAGAAAAGTGCTCCCTTGTGGCCATCCTGCTGTGAATGAGTTTCCACCCCATCATCCTTTTTACAGTACCCTTCCCCTCACCCTCACCCAACCCTCCCCCCATAATTCAACCCTCCACATGTCCCACTGCTCTTTGGAAGACCCCCGGGCATTGCTATCAGTTTGACTCCTTTTACACATCACCTTTTTTTTTTTTTTTTTTTTTTTTTTTTTAAAGCTGAATGATGCTTGTCTATGATGTGGTTTTGTACAAGCAATTATTCAGCTTGTCGTTTTTTTTTATATAAATCTACAGAAAATGCATTCCATATTTGTTTTCTATTTAGTGACTCTTTGCATGGTGGAGTGTGCTTTTTTAATATTAACATACATGACTACTGTTGTGATGGGCAGAAATTGTGTCGAGGCTAAAGCGAAACATGCATCAAACATCGGGACCTGAGTGTGTTATGTGTGGTGCAAAACCTGCAGTAGATTACAGACGGTTGAGGACGGATTAAATTAATAATCTATAAAACTAATCCAGGCAAAAGGTCAGCAGCGATCATCCGACTGATTCTCTATTCAGTGATTTCACAAACTCAATGTTCTGTTTTGTTTTTTGTTTTCTTTTTTTAAACAGAAATACAACAGAAGAGCAACCAGTGTAATTGGTTAACAGTGCAGCCAAACAAACTTGTTTTGGTGAAGAAGTCAGTCAATAATTTCCTTTTTCCATCGCGCCACGAACAATCATAATCTGATGCTGCACACGACACAAATGGAACACAAAATATTGCAAGAGAATGCAAAAAAAAAAATCCGTAGCTCAGCAATTTTAATGTGAAGCAGTAGCAGCAGGAAGTGTTCGGTTTTGGTTAGCTAACAGTAAACAGTGCGGCTGACATCAATGAGATACGACTACAAACGGTAACGCAGCAGGAAATGACAGACGCCGCCAGTAGCAATAAGAAGTACTATTTATATACAGGTTGTAATTGAATGTAAACACATTGAATGGCTACTGCTGACCATAAATAGCACCAAAAATGGATTTTGATTCCATGAAAATCTTTACGGTTCGACTGAATGTTACCTCAGCAAAATATACCTTAGACTTACAATGAAAATTGAGTTTACTTTATTTTTTATTGTGGTATTTACGTCCCTTTGCTGATGTTGTTTTGTTTTAGCTCTGTGCATGAACAGATGTGAGCCTAATCTCTTTGCCACTTCTCCCATACCTCATTCATTGTCATGTGTTATGTTCATACTTGTATTAGCTTTCACATTTGCACTTTTTATACACAAATGTGATGTTTTTTAAAAAAAGAAAAAAACTATATATATATATATGTTGTCAGTGCAATTGTAACTTTCTTTTTATTTTACTCTTTATGAAGGCACATTTGAAAGTCATTCATCGTGATGTCCATTGTCCTGCAGGGACGAGTGTTGTTTGTATCAGTGTTACACAGAAAAGAAACATTATCTCGAAAGACAATAAAGGCCAAATTTTTTCACCAAATATTACAACTGTGGCCATAATCATTGTGTATGACAAATATTGCTGTAAATTAGAGTTGAAACAAGTAGTTGATCAATCGATGAGTCTATCAGCAGCATAGAAACGGGCAGCTACTTTGATAATCGATTGTTTACGTCGTTTTATAAGCAAACATTCAGCTCCTCATTTGCTGCTCGTATTTGTCTTCATTTGATACTAAACTAAACAGTTTTTGGTTTAAACTGTTAGTGGTACAAAACAAGCCAATTATGATCTGCATTTTCACTATTTTCTGACATTTTATAGACTAAATGATTATAAAAGCATCATTGCGTGTATTTTATAAGATTAAATGGAACTTAAATGAACCCCAATGGGGAAAGTGGGTACGCTTGATCTATTGATTGCTGATAATTTGAGATATCACTGTCTAAGTCTACAAGACAACGAATAAACATTAATGCCAATAAGCTTTCAGTAAAGTCTCCCCTTTTCACAAAAACACAAAATGTCCCACAGCTTTACTAAACATCTCAAAGTCTTAGATATTTAATTCAAAGCTTCTGTTGACGTCTGTTATTCAATGTTTTTCACCACTTTGGTCCCACATGATGCCACAGGGTACAACATATGACAAGAGAAGAGCCGTTCCCTCCTCCTAATCCTTCGCTCACTGGTCTGTGTGTATTCACTTTTCCTTTGCAGTAATCCCTGGCTCTGCACTGAGTAGGTCCTCAGCCCTCGAGCTTTGCTGAGGGACCACCAGCCTTTGTGGGTACTGAGTACTGACCAGAGGCTATGTGGACCCCCCTTCCCATTCTTCAGGGTCTCTTAATCATTATCTTCTCTGCATACTACAGGGTTGATGTGTTACATGTGTTTCACTGCATCTCTTAACTTCACCTTGAGCTAATTCTTGCTTTGTCGCCTGTGCTTTTATGTGTACTGTTTTGTTTTTTTGTTTTTTTTGCTGTGACTAACATCTTTTCCACTTCAGTTGTGATTAAAAACTTATCAATTTAAGTCATATTTGAAATGTATATTTACGTTTTTGCTCACTTAAGTGATTCACAGGGAATGTAGACAAATCACGTTTGAATTTTAACACATCATTCAATATTTGTTGAGTTGTTTTCTCATATCTATGTACTTGATGATCTACTAGAACGACTGTTTAATCACAGGGATTTGACCACCTGAGTTTGTATTTATTATAAAACCTTAACTTTTTTTTTTTCCTCACTGATAACAGATGCACTTCAAATTCTCCTTTTTTGTGAGCGTTTCTGCTTTGCCATCTCCTCTAACGGCCGGCTTTCTTTCTCTTTGTCTCTTCAGCTTCTTTTAATCTGTCTTGACCACCTGAAGAGGGGATTGCAGCTTCAGCAAGAACTAAGCACCCTTTTACCTCTTCCTGTTTTCTCCTCGCTGTATCAACCTTTTTTATTCTCTCCCATCGCATCTCCTTTTTTTTTTGTTTTTTTTTTTTGGTTGTATTTTTGGCCTTATGTGGACTCGCATGGTATTTCTGACCACCTGATGAAGCTCTTAACCCAAGCAGGTTGGGAACCGGGCACAATTAAAATCTAATATGTCTTAATGTATATAAAAAGAGAGTAGTTAATGTCATCAGTGAGGGGTTCACACATTTTACAAGACTCATAGGTGAAACTTTAATTTTACTTGAAATAGAATTGCAATGATCTGCACTATGCACTCGTCTTTTCAGTTGGAAAGCTGATTCTTTTAATACAAAGCGCACGTTAGAATAAAACAGGAACATAAAGGCTTGCTGATTAAAGATAAACTCATCGAGGACAGAAGCACTTACTGCACTATATGTAACGTGTTAAATCATAAACAAGTAAAGTAGAACGAGGAGTAGAGTCATGTTTGAAACCTGCTTCCAGCGTTTACAGAACATCCACCAACGATCATCTTCACAAAACTGAATTTGGAGTCATAATCATGCAAAAAAGCCAAAGCAATATTTATATTTAAGCACTTCATGTGATGGTGCCCATGTTTACATGTCACTGTTGAATACCATGGAGGTCACATGTTACGGCCTTTTTTTTTTTTTTTTTTTTACACATTGTGCTTTAATATTCAACAGCCTATTCTATATTTTGCATGCATCTTTTTATTTCATTACAGCTGTGATCTTGACCTTTTGACCTGCTTGTTTTTTATCCCTTTAAATTTCACAGTCCATTTCAACTTCATTGCTGTTTTCTTCAAATGGTGCATATTATTAATGTATATTTGCTCAGCCCTTTGATTTCAGCTCCCCTTTTTTTGCCAAATATTAGTATGACGTGGAGTTGATCTGAATCCCAGATAGGAGTATTAAAAAAAAAAAAAAAAGATACTCATGCATTTATATAATTTATAAGGATATATTTTGTGTATTGAAGTGGAGACTTGTTGTTTATTACCTATGATCTTTGGACGTGACGAGTATAAAGTAACATTTTGGTGTCAGAAAATGCCATACATTTTTTCTAGTATCAGTCATCACCTCTTGTAGTCAAAAACTCTCCCACACTACAAAATTATTCAATATCTTAATTTAGTTTAATTCCATTGATGTACATTTTCAATAAAAAAAAATATGATCCAAGCTTATTAAGATTTTGTCTTTTATTTGCAGTGTTGTAAACTCATTGTTGTGTAAAATATTATTCTGCTGTTCATACTGTTGCACTTTAGTTCTCTGAAACTTAGTCACACCTCCTGAGGTTCAGTCAGTTCCTGTTTTGTGACATGTTTTGTTTATTTATATATGTAAACTTCCAGGAAGGAAGTCACTTTTATAAAAAGAAAATGGCAGCATAGAGTCGTTTATACATTTTCACATAAAAACACACAAAATGAAACAGTGACGTAGAGCACAATAACGTAGAGACACATTCTTCATTGAATAGTTTTTGAATATCTTGTTTGTTGCTGTTTCCCAAACCTGGTTCCATAGTAAAAAAATGCACTTTTGCCAAATAAAAAACCCAAAACTGTCAAGTATAATATTCTTAGTATTATTATTATTATTATTATACATGATGGGAAAATGACACATGACAGAAAATTATAATGTCACAATTTTAGGTAAGATTAAACTTTATTTATTGAATTTTTAAAACAAAAAATTAGACAACGAAGGATAACTCAATCATTTAAAAAAATGTTTAGATAAACAAATACCCTTAAAATAGATACATGAAATTATTAAGAGTGAGTCAAAATAAAAAAAACTGAATTATACGAAGTATAAATATGAAACCACATGGCCGATATGAGAAACATGCATACTTCCTTACATCTATACATGGTTCCTCTGAGCAGAGCTTTGTCAGGGTGTTGGGAGGTTTTGAATACTTCATATTGCTGCTGTTTCTCAGTCCAGTTCTAGTCTGTTTTAAGTTTGTATTTTTATTCATGATTTTATTATTTTATATTGACTAACAAGAGGTTGTGATAAATCTATCTGTATTTACTTGTTTTTATGTTGTTTGTCTGTCTTCCATCAACACATCCACGCACCAAAATGTTCACAGCAACTGAAGACAAATTACATAAAACTTCAAAGGTCCCTGTCAGTTAAATGTCAAGTTTCTCTGAGCTCAATGAAAATACAACTTTGCCGATATTCAACTTACAAAAGTATGATGTGGAAACTTGAAGCCTCTGGTGCACAAACACTGAGAACAGACTTTACAGTGAAGTAGGAGATGTCTTGTGTCCAGCAGGAAAACTTGTGAGATGAAATATATTTGCATATTTATAGATTATAGAATGTTTAATGAGAGAGAAGGAGGAGATGTAATTTTAAGGATCTTAACAAGATAATTTAACTTCAAATTATTATTCAAAGTAGAGTATTTTACATACATCTTAAACATGTCCGGAGGGGATCTTTAAGGAACATGAATAATAAAGAAATACTATATACTATAAACACTAAGGTAAGAAGGTGATTACACTGACATAAAGTGCTGAAAATTTAACAATATACATAAACTAAGAAATTAAAATGTCTCAGGCTTTAACAAGACTTCTCTGAATCTCCACAGTGAACCTGAGTTACTGCCAGTGGATAACATTTTGCATATTGTTTCAGTAAGATGTGTCTTACCTACTTTAGTTTTAACACCCTGTCTGAACAGTCCAGATGCAGTGGTGGAAGAAGTGTTCAGATTCTTTACTTAAGTAAAAGTACCAATAAAGCAATGTAAAAATACTCCATTACAATCAGAATTAATGGAATCCTGCATGAAAAATCCTACTGAAGTAAAAAAAGTACAAAAGTATTATCAACAAAATGTAGTAAAAGTAATGCAGTAAAAGTATTGGTTTGGTCCCTCTGACTGATATATTATTATATATGACATCATTAGATTATTAATACTGAAGCATCAGTGTGTAAGCAGCATGTTACTGTTGTAGCTGCTGGTGGTGGAGCTAGTTTCAACTACTTTATATACAGTTTGCTAGTTTAGTCCAGTGGCTCCCAACCTAGGGGTCGGGCCCCTCCAAAGGGTCACCAGATGAATCTGAGGAGTCGTGAGATGAATAATGTGAGAGGAAAGAAGAAAAAACAAAGTTCTGATACATAAATCTCTTTTCAGTTTTTGGACTTTTTCTCTAATCTTTTTAGTGAAATATTGGATCATTTGAACATTTATTGAAATGAAACCATGTGAGAAGTTTAGAGGGAAAAATCACTATTGGGTGGAGCTGTTAACAACTCATAGACATCTGAAATGACTACACACTGCTTTTTGTAAGACGTCAAAAGCCACAAAAGTTGGAAACCACTGGTTTCTTTTTTAGCAATGTGTTGTATTTTAAAAGCTTGTTATAGTATCCATTGTGACAAATCTTCATTTGAAAAGAAACAAAAGCTGTCAAATAAATGCAGTGGAGTTTAAAGTACAATATTTCCCCTGTTCCTTATATACACAGTATATATGTATCATTGACTGTATATAAATATTATATATTTATATACAGTCAATGATATTTATATACTGACAGCAACATGCGGAGTTTGAACTGTCCGGCGGCGGCAAAGCATTGTGGGTCAGTGCAGCGACCGACGCCATGACTGTAGCCGGAGCAGAAAATGGAGGCTTCCTGCTAGTTGAATGAGCAGCTGTTGTTGCGCAGCATTTTCCGTCCCGGCAGTTCTTCATAAAGGACACACACACACGTACGTGTCAGGTTTCTGTGAATCTGTTATAAAACTGTATGACCCGACTGGGTTAAAGTGGAGCTGAGCGAGCTGGAGGCTACTGAGCCAGCTAGCAGGCTAATGCTAGCACGATAATGATAACCGGCTGATTTTCTTTAAAATAAATGCACCATCTCTTGCTCAGCTGAAGGAGATACTACCCGGACCAAAGGCTGCACCTTAAGGTAAGGCTGTGACACAGTTAACCACCCGCTCAAACATGTTTGTTGTGTTTAGCTTGTATTAGCTTGTGAGAGATGCACCCAGCTGGGCTAACGCTATCGGCCTACTGCGTCACTCTGCTAAGGCCTTGTGTTGGTACGAAATACAACTGTTTTATCGCCTGTAACATCATATACATGAAATATTTAGTTGTGTAATACAATGTCTGCACTGACACGTAGTTATATTGTCTTCACTGAATGCTGCTGGCAGGTGGTGTTTGTTTTCCAGGGTATGTTTGAGTCTCTGTGGGGCAGCATGGGGTCTTAACTCATCATGTCCAGGTTTTCATGTCTGTGTATTTCATTCATTCACTTCATGTCTGACTCAGTCATGTTGGCCTCAATTACAGGTATGGCCTGGGTTTGATTTGGACCGTGCTGGTGATGGCAGAAGGGACTGACACTGGCGAAATGCCCTCCTTTGACCCAAGTCCTAGTTCTGAAGCAAAAAAGAGACCTACTTCTTCTGATGGCAGTGAGTGTTTATCTGAAAATGTCACATGAAATACACACTGACCGAGCACTTTATTAGGAACACCTGTGCAATCTAATGCAATCCAGTAAGTTTATACATTGTTTCTAATAATTTGCCCCCCTTGAGTATGTCAGTGGGGTGGACAAAATATTAGGAACACTATATAATGTAATGCACTCCAGTACACCACCACTACCCAGTAACGTTATCACCTTTCTAACAATGTCAACAAGAACTGAAAATGTATAAGCTTCACAAAAGTAGAATATATGGCAGAGCTGTTTAGGGAATATACTTTATAACAACGTACTAAACTTGTAGGTCTGCCAGGCATTCGAGCCGTAACAGCAGTAACATGAGTCAGAGGTGTGTTTTCAGAGGTTCAGGTTGCAGCTTCGTTGCAGTTCTCTCCACTGTTAAAGGTTTGTAATATTCTACCTTTTTGTTATTGTAAACAAACATAATTGAAAGACAAAAACCAACAGTGTGTCCCAAGCCATTAATTCCCACTGAAGACCTAAATCTTTTGAAAACTAGCCATGAAAGTATAGTTTTGTAGTTTATAGCAGATGTTACTCAAACAGGAGTAAATGGTGTATTTGCTCGGGACTATTTTCAGCCATGGATTTTAGGCTACAGTGAGTATTCAAGACAGCAGGACGGTGTATGTAGGATCCACTCAGATAAACTAGATTGCCCATGTTCATAACGAAGAAACGTGTCACACAACAGTGTGGCTCATTTATGTGTTTTAAATCGAGGTTTATAGGACAGTGGAATAAGATATATCAGGCTTTGGCTACACAGACAATACTTGTTAATATGATCAGTTTATTGTTGGTTTTTGGTCTTTTAATTGGATTTGTTGACAATAAGAGAAACACAGAATATAACCAGACTTATCCTTTAAAGGCTCCAACCCATATGGCTCAACATTTAGGATATATTGTCTAATTACTCTTATTGTCCTCTGACTCTTTTGTAAATGGGGTTGACGGAGGAGGAAAGCGATGTTTTGGGATTACCATAAGTGATTATTTAGCAGTCTTTAACCTGCCTTCTTTTATAAGGTACAACATGAATGGGGGGGAGAAAAACTAAGTAACGGAATGAAAACAGTATCTCTAACCAGTTTCATGGGCTCTTTATCACATTAATTCTGCTGTGCTGTCACATCTATACTCATAATGAACTGAGAAAATGTCATAAATCAAATTTAACATCATTTGTGGGTTTTCTAACTGTTTATCTGTGTCAAATTATTGCAGGAGACGAGCCCATGAGGAAAATGCCCGTGTCAAAGTTTGGTTCCAGACCTCGATTTGAGCCTGTACACTTTGTTAGTGGTGGAAGCAGCGGAGGAACTGGCGCTGATGAGAAGGAGAACGATAAGGAGCGCAGGAGGAGTGAGCCGTACGGTGTGAGACAATGGGACTCTGAACACTCTTCCTACAGCAGCACCAGCAGAGCGCAAGGCTCTTCCTCTTTGAGGCCTGATTTTGATCGAGTGCCATCGTACAGTTCTGACTCTTGGGGTTCCCATAGAGATAGAGACAGAGAGAGAGACAGAGAGATTTCTTCTGGTGGTACAAGTGGGTTAGGTTATGGAGGTCGTGGGTCGACTGCAAACTTCATGGCAAAAACACAGCAGGACTACACAGCCAAGTATGAAGCCCACACCTCTCGAAACTCAGATTCCTATTCTCAGTCCAACAGGTACAATGGATACGGGGGAGGGAACAGATCAGGAGGCTGGGATTCAGGACGTCAGGGTTTGGGGTACAGTCATCTGGAAAGGCAGTCAACAAGCAGACCGTTCAGCAGAGTCTACAACAGCCCGGGCAGGAGCAGTCCCGCCACTTCTCAGTCAGGGTCTTCATCGCAGCCTCTTCCTATATCTCAGTCAACATTAGATGAGAAACAGAGGCTGATCGCCAATGTAGCGTCTGCGTTGGCTGTCGCTTTTAGGGACCCGATGTTCATGACTGGAAGTGAGTCTCCGAACTACAATTTCATGTTGAGCCGCAGCATCCAGGCCTGCAAGACCAATCCTGAATATATTTATGTCAACCTGAAGGATATTCCTCAGGCTGACCTACCCAAGAACAGGAAAGTACCGACAGATGGTTATGCCTGTGAACTGAGATGCCAGGGTGTTTATCTCGCTACCGGATACTCTGGCAGTAAAAATGGAGCGAGGGACCGTGCCTCTGAGCAGGCTGTAAAACTCTTCCTGAAACCAGTCGAGGTTCGTGTTGTGCAGCGCAAATACAGACACTCAATAGTCAATGACATGGTTGTGTGCCAGATGCACAGCCCCACGCCGGCCTTTTTACCTGCACTTCGCAACCCAGAGGATAAACCGACTCCCAGCTCTAAAGGCCAATACGAGCCTGACAAACGGAAGCACTGGACAGAGTTTGTGGTTATGGACAACGCTCATGATGCCATCTGCATCCTTAACAATTCTGCTGCATTTAATCGCATGAAGATAGACTATAAGTTCGACCTGCTCCCAAACAACAGTGCTTGGCTGTGCAGAGTCTTCCTGCAGGACGAGCTCGTAGCACAGGCAACCGGCACTAAAAAGAGCTCAAAGCATGCAGCTGCAGAAGAGGCAGTAAGGAAACTCCGTATGAACCAGGCAGCACGACTGCAGCAGCAGCAACAGCAACAACAACAACAACAACTACAGCAGCAGCAACAGCAGCAATCGCAATACTCCAGAGGAAATAATCAGTCAGATTCTGGTGGCCGCTTTGGGCCACCGGGTGGAAAAAAGAAGCATCTTAGTGAGTTGGTTATCCTGGAAAATTCTGACAATGCTATCTGTATCATTAATGACACCGCTCAGTTTAATAAAGTGACTGCTGATTACAAGTTCACGGTTCTGCCGGATCATCGCTGGAGGTGTGAAGTTTACTTGGAAGGACAGTACGTTGCAGCAGGAATTGGACCCAAAAAAATAGTGAAGCACATTGCAGCAGAGGAGGCTTTAGCCACCTTGAGACAGACGCAGGCTGTGGTGAAATCCAACCTAAGGAAGGAAGGTCACAACGACGCCATATCCCGTTCCCAGATCCTGGCTCGCTCAGGGGAGGAGGCCACAAGGCAGGAGATAAAAGAAGACAACATCGGAAACCAGCTGCTCCGTAAGATGGGCTGGAAGGGCGGCGGTCTGGGCCGAGACGGGGAAGGCATCGCGGAACCGATCAGGGTCAAGGAGCAGTTCTCCAGAGAAGGGTTGGGTATGGATACAGATAAAACTGGGAATCAGCTCAGTAAGCGTGACATAGAGGACATCATTCGTAACTATGCCAGCTCAGACCGTCAGGATGATCTCCGCTTCTCCACCGACCTCACCAACGATGAACGCAAGCAGATCCACCAGATTTCTCAGAAATACGGCCTACGAAGCAAGTCGTACGGACAGGGAAGGCAACGCTTCCTCGTTGTCAGTCGCAAAGTACACAAAGACCAGCTCATTGGTCAGCTTTTACAGGAAGGACAGGTGGGACGATACGAGCTAGTGAAACCTCAGGCGTCTCACTAATTTGCATGCAGAGCCAAAACAAGAAAAGGAAAAAAAAAAAGTCACTGGCTCGGACTTGAGAACAAATCACACTCAAGTGTAACTGCTGTGTTTATACTTGTGTGTGACAAATTTACAACACATGAATAAATTTGAATCTTTCAGGTAACACCTGTGGTTTCTGCATTCCTTTGCCATGAAATGTACTTAAGCTTTAAGTAATTTGTCTGTTTTGTCTCCTGCCATTCCACATATCTTATATTTGTTTCACTTTTGCACAACAAGCTTGTGTTCACTGCTTTGTGGTATCATGTCCTGATGACGCTCCAGTTATGAGTCAAAAAAACTCAACAACTTTTCACAAGTTTTTGTTACCAAAATCCACTTTTTTTTTTTTTTTGTTTAGTGGTTACTCAAGGAAACCTGGCAGAATATGCAGCTTTTCACTGCTTGTTTCATTCATTTGTAGACAGTTGATTCATGAAAGACGAGGATTAGAGAGGCATTAGCATCCAACAGTAACTAGGTGCTCATTACCAGTCTCACTGTAGTGATACATCTCTTTTCAGCAATACCTGCAATGTCGTTTGCTCTTTTAACACCTGGAGATTATTCTACAAGTTGCATCCATGGTTAGAAAAACAGTCACATGGAAACTGTAAGCTGTGACCTTTGTGAAATGTCAGATGTGTTGGTTCATGTGAGTACAGTTAACTTGTCTGCTTGTTTTCACAGCTGTAATAACTGAATAAATTAAAACTGACAACCATCTACAGGCTGAATGTTATTAAGATGGGTATTTTTTTTCTTTTTGTATGTTAAGATAAAAAGGCAACAAGGACAACTAATGTATATTTATTTTATTTACAAGAAAATGTACAATTTGTTACATGGGTTACCAGTGCAAAGTTTTATAATCTGAAAACAGACACCATCCTGTTTAAACAGTATGATCAGCTTATTATGACAGCTGATTTGTAAGATTGTAAAATAGCATAGAAATGTTCTCACACAGCCTTTAAATGTCAGCATTATGAAAATCTGTGCATGAAACAAAGTTAAGTGTCCTGAGAGGGCACTAAATGTCTTGTTTCTGGGACATTACGTGTTCACCAATATCTAGAACATTTTTAAAATCAAAAGGCATGGCTTTACAAGTACAGTTGAGAGAGAGAGAGAAAAAAAAACGACCCCCAAAGGCATCTGTTGAGTCAACAACTTGTCGGAGGGATGGATGTCCATGCCAAGTTAATTTTCTGTTTAAGTGATCCATCTGAAAGGCTTTCAAAAGGCAGAAAGAACAAAATCAAAAGGAGTGAGCCCACTGAAACAGGAGGAAAAACACCCATGAACAGCTTTGTTTTTTTGGGGGTTTTTTTTGTAAATATGAACTTGTTGGTATCTACACAGCAAACCACACAGCAAGCACATCTAATTAACTGTCACTGAATCATCCAACCAGTTTACTTTATGTATAAATAAACGGGTAGAAAAGTGACAACTGAGAGACTGGCTATTGCGTTTTTTTTTTTTTTAAAAAAAGAGAGAAAGAGTTGGGGCATGTAGCAAGTAACCCAGATATAACAAGGTACATTAACTTTTAACAAACATACGCTATTGCCCAACAATAGCATTCGGCAGGAGTGAATGCCACAACACAACAGCATACAAACTTAGCAACAGTTATGGGACAAATATACTGAGAAGGATTTTAAGATGTGTCATTTTATTTCTGTGAGATCGGTTGTTTTCTTGATCGGTGGTTTCTTGATTCGGGGCTGGACACTGTTCATACTCAGAACGATAACTGGGGTCAACAGTCACGCCAACTCTGTTCAACAATAGCAGAAACCCTCTTCTCATACTCCCGCTTGTTTTCCTGGTACAGCTGGGCCGCTTGGCTGTTGGCTGGACTGTTTGGGTTTGGCTCATCCAGTAAAGACTTTAAATACACAACAAAGAATGTCAGTGGATTAGGTTTCTAAAAATGTTTATGACATTATCATAGATGTCAGATGTTCAGGACTGGGGGCAGCCAAAACATATAAAATTTCTGATTGTTTAAAAATCTGGTGAGGGTGTTATTTCCTCTTCTCATTTTTGATCTGGCACTGGCACATCATGTATAAATCTGCAAAACGATTATTTGATTACCTGTATTGAAGTTAAGATTGAAGAGACATCATAGGTTGGACTCCAACGATTCTGAAGTATATCTAAGCATATGCTGCCATCTGCATACACTGCAAAACATAAAGAACATAAATCTTTTTTTAGCCTGATGATTCAGAAAAAAAGTCAGTATTTCCTGGGATAGAAAAAGAATAAATGTTACAACTTTTAATTACTGCAGTTTCAATTATCAGTGCAATTATTCAACATCAAATACACACGTACCATTTGGATGAAACATTTTGGAGACAAATCGCACTGTTGGAGGTTTATTTGGATATTCCTCTGTGAATTCAATGGTAAGTTTGAACGTTCCTGAAAGTAGAAAATAATGGCAAAGCAGAAATTGAAACAGACTACAAGTGGGGCACAAAGAAACAACGCAAAAATCTGAGCA
Organism: Thunnus maccoyii; assembly: GCF_910596095.1. NCBI lineage: Eukaryota > Metazoa > Chordata > Actinopteri > Scombriformes > Scombridae > Thunnus > Thunnus maccoyii. Next base: position 21,680,770 of record NC_056540.1, read on the forward strand.
ACAGGGTGATATAAATAAGCTGTAGTCATGGTCTTATGGTGATACAGTAATAAAGCCTGTTGGAAAATCCATGTATCAGCCTGGCTGGTTGTTTTGGTGATGCTGATATGACACTGTAACTCAGCTGCTGAGTAATAACGATCAGAAACTGACTCTAGTAGTGAAATGGTACCTGTAAAAGGACATCTAAAAGTCCAAAAGCATCTAGAATAATTCTCTCATGAATGATGTGGACATGGGAGGTCCATCCAAGCTCACGGTTTGCCCCCTTTGGGCAACCAGCACCATACTTAGTTTTTTAAAATAACGTATTACTTATTAATTACACGTTTTTAAAATCATGTAGTAGACTTGCTCAGTAGTTGTAGTTTCATGTAGACATCATTTAAAATTTTATGCACTACCGTCCACGACTCAAAGCACAGAATACTCAAGAATGTTTGCTAGATAACTTTAATAGCAGTGTTGGGCAGAAAAATGATATGGATGTAAAAAGTTAAGACTCATTTAGAGCTTTAGAGAAGACTTACCATCTTCAAAAGGTGTTCCCTCTGGTCTAAAAGACAGATAACAGACAGGTGGTAAGTCAACTTGCAAAATGCTTGGCCTTAAAACTCAAAACCCACTAACATTAACACATATTTTACGTCCAAACACAAGCAATAAATAGCTCTCCAAAAATAAATGACTGCTGAAGTGTCTAAAACCATCTCTGTTGTAGTTGATAAATTAATTTAACTTACCCAAAAATGACAGCGTTCCACACCATGATATTGTTTTCTGATGGGGCCCCACTCACCCCTGCTGGAGGATCCTCTTGCAGCCTAAAAGACACAGTAAAGACACAGTAGACAGAACTTAACAAAGGTGATTTCAGACAGAGCATTTAAGTCAAAGTCATCACCACAAGATGCATTATACTCCTAGTAATAGTTTTGTGTGAATTTACAAAATATAACTACATTTTCTTAACAACAACTCAACAGGAAGGTCATTAATAATATTAGATGGCAGAGTAAAGCTTCTAATGTACGAATCAGAGACCTGCAAAAGTCTGTTGAATATTAAACATGAATACCAATCTCTAAGCCTGGGGTGGGCAATTGTGTGTTGAAGGAGGGCTGAGTTTGCGGTGCACAATTATGAGTGAGAAACACTCCACCCTGATTTACAGTTGGGGCGGGATATCAATGCAATCTTAATATTATGAAATAACACAAAGTGTCTGGAACTCTTGTTATCGTAATACTAGTGTAGTTATACTGTAAAATAATTTACTAGACATGTCTACAGTGGACTGTACTACCTGAGTGACAATGAACAATGAAAGCCTTTATCTACTTGAACTACTTTTATAATGAATGGTTATCAAGGTTTTATTGTGTACAAATCATCTAAAAAGTACCATAAGTCACGTTGTCAAAATACAGTGGTGTTTGATTCTGGTCGCAGGCCAACCAAGATTAAGTTCTGGACTCTGTGACCATCAGCACTGTTTAGTTGCAACATACTGTAGATCAGGGATAAGAAACCATGTGCGATGTCTGTGTATCTGCAGCTTTTTTAGTGACTGCATGGCAGATGGTATAGCTTATCCTCAGGCTTACATAGAAATCTCTCTTCGCCTAGGGATAGGAGCTCCCTTGATCAGAGTGTATTAGGACAATGTACATCTACCAAATGTTTCATCTGGCTGTGGATTGCAATTTATTCAATAATGTCTCGGATTGTTTGAATCGTCTCTTCTCCGTAATAAATACACCCCACATACATTATATCTGATCAGAGGTATTAACCATTTCAGGGAAGGTTCAAGAATAAGTGTTTACATTACATATGATATTAAATCGCAGCAACGGAGAAAACGAACAGTTACCAAAAGTTACACATCAACGTTACTACTCTTTCTCGGCTGCCTTGCTAACGCTGGTGTCAGCGCCCTCTTAGTGACGTTAACAGCTATCGTTACCTGTCTATAACTTACCAATCGTTATCTTGTTAGTAACGTTACTACCTCAAATACACGGCAAGTAACTTTACCCTCACGGAAGACAAACATACGACTACAGTCTAACAGTGTTTATATGCCTAACTGTATTATTATTTGATGGTGGTGCTGTTGTTTAGAATGCTAACACGCTAGCCTTAGGTTGCTAATGTTAGCCATAGCTACTTCTCTGTTGTTTTCTTTTCGCTTACCGTTTAAAATCTCTCATTAAACGCCGTCTTGCTGGAGTTGACATCTTGCTCACAGGAAAACTTAAATCCCTAGCATACACGTGAGCGGCTCTAGTTGAGTAAAATGTATTTTCTTTTTCTCGGTTGTTACTTTAACACCGAGCTTGGCTGGGCAACGATTGCTAGTTTGTCAAATATTTGGCTGCCTCTGCTGCTCAGAGGACGCTACCATCTGGGTTAGAAAGAGGACGTTAACATTGTCTGGCCCCTAATTTGGTGAGCTGTATAGCCACATATACGCAAACTAACCTTATCTTTGAACATGATGCTATATAATACACCAGTTTACATATGTCAAGAAGTTTAAATATAACGTAAGCTCGTTGTAAATATAGCCAGAGTATTTTTGTATATATGAGAGTACCCCGTCTGCATACTTGTATCATTCCAGCGAAAATTACGTCATATGTTTAGCACCCATATTTAGTTTGTTCGGAAAACGGTACGGATTCGTGTTTTTTAACGTTTTATTACCTCCCTCTTCATCATATTCCTTTTTTCCTCATCAGTCTATCGATCAATTCAAACGCGCATTCCATAATCAATCAGCTACTTCAGCTAAAACCCGTGACGGTTACTAACGCAAGGTACTTATGGCCTGCGTTAACTCTACAGTTACATTGATAGACCACTAGATGGCACCTAGCTACCAACTGTTGTAAACTACGCCATAGACCCGATATAAAATAAATAACATTTGACTGTCTCAACCGTGACATTTAACTACCATGGCAACTACAGATTTTTGGATTTTTGTGTTAGAGTATTGAAAAAACATAAACACAAAATAATCAGAAAAAGGATAACTTTAGCTGAATGACAAACATAGAGATAAAACACATGTCTTCCACTACATAGCATCAGTCCCATATGGTCTAGCGGTTAGGATTCCTGGTTTTCACCCAGGCGGCCCGGGTTCGACTCCCGGTATGGGAACGTCACTTTTTCTTTTTTGCCAGAAGAACATTAACCGGTTCATTTCATTATTGCAAAACACACGATACGCTTTATGTATCAACTTTGATAGAACACAATTAGTGACAAATGGAAACATGGGCGTTTTTAACTGTCGGTTATATGATACAGCCACCGCAACATGCCCTCATCATTTCCAGAGAATCCACTGTCTCGACCCCGCCCGGCCAGCAGTCCCCAACTGCTCCCATCTAACAAGGGCTTGGACAATCCCGGAAGATGCACATCTCCCACTTATATTTCCCTAATCGCTGTCTAACGTAGAACAGGAAGACAAACTCACACTAGAGCCGACATTTAAAGGCTGTTTACCGACATTTTTCCGGGCCGAAACTTCTAAAAATCGCGTTAGAAGCAGTTGCCATAACATTTTTTAACAACACCTGTGACCGCGTAACCGTTAACTAAATATTAACGTTAACCGTTGCTTAGATACCAAATTGTTTAACCGTTATAGCTAACTGACAGTGCAAACTTCATAGCTATTAGCCTAACTGATGGAAGGCTACAGCATAAATAATCGACTAATATCGGTTGAGAACAAAGTGTTAATCAATATGTACTTTTTAAACGATGAGATATACCGCGGGCAGTAAAAAAAAACACGCTATTTTTCTTTTTTAGTTCTTTTTATAGACATCTTGCTTCCATCCCTCTCGATGCTTATGTCTACTAAAACCTGTCCTGACTCCTTTGGTTTCGCTTACTGCTGCCAGGCTACAGCCAAACTTTGGTGCCGGGCCAATCACTTCCCAGGAAAATGTGACTGCTAGGAATTCCCCACGCATCAGCCCCTGTCGGAGAAAACTGCAACCTTGTGTCAGGAAACACAGGAAAGCAGCAGCGGGAGGGTAAAAAATCTGACCGGTGACTGTGCGATGATGTAGCTATTGCACGGTTTAGTCTCCAACTCGCAGTGAAGACGCGCCGGGGATAATGTTTTTCTAACGTCACCGTGTTTCATGAGGACAGTCTGTATCTACCAGAATAAAGCCAGGGAATAATGCTGCGCTGCTGACAACTTCTACCAGGGTGAGTATTTTATTTAAAACCCATGTTTTAAAACGTTTGCTTTCTTGTGACTGTATAGCTTAATGTAACTGTATATGCTGCCAGCATTATTAACATTCCCCTTTGGGATTATGTTGAGGTAGATTAAATTTCATGTGGTTGTTTATGTGAAAAAAAGCAGATACTGGAATCACACTGTTGTCCAGAGGCCTTTGAATGCATTTCCCCCCCAATATGAGACTGTCAGCACTCAAAAGTTTATCAGGCTACAACTAAAAGAGCATGACTGAACTCATATGATGTGAGTGGGTAGCCTCTGGGGTTCATGACCTATAGGCTTTGCTTTGGTTTGTATACTACTCCATAGATTTCTGTGACTCCCCCTTTGTGTCAGTCAGCCGGCATGTGACTGGACTGATGGCTTGTGTGGCTGTGTGTGTGTGTGTGTTTGCAGAAAGTCTTGACAATTCAGTGCTTCAGAGATCCCCCCCCCTCTCCTCTGACAATGCTACAGCTACAACTGTGTCATAATAATCTATTTATACATATCAGATAGCAGTCACAATTCCATATAAGAGGAATAAGAGGAATTCCAGCACAGTGTTTAGTACTTAGTTGCGTTTTACTATACTCATAATAGCTTGAATACTATATTTCAGTTATGTAAGTGTTTATTTTGTCCTCACTAGTCAAAAATATGTCTTGACTCGGGTCTGTGAGTCCAGATGTGGCATCGCCTTCAATGTCTTGCCTAGAAAACCTGGAAAATATGAATCTAATTCACTCAGAACAATTTGAATATGGTTACACTTGCACTCACTGCCTCAGAGTAGAGTTCATTAGCATTAGAGCTGAAATGATTGGTCAATAAATCTATTTGTCCGTCAACAGAAAATTAATTGCCCCAGTTTGGACTATTGATGAATCATTTTTGGTAATTTTTTAAGCATAAATGCCAAACATTTGCAGGTCCCAGCTTGTAAACTGTGGGTATTTGCTGTTTTATTTTAGTCTTCGATGATAGTAAACTGAATATCTTTTGCTTTTGGACCACTGGTCAGACAAAACAAGCAGTTTGAAGTATGTCAACATGGATCTTGGGAAACTGTGATGGGCATTTTTCGCTGTTTTACCATATCGGCAGACTTAGTTGCAGCCCTGTTGATCTCTTGATATGAAACCTATAGCAACAACTGATAATCTGACTCACCCGTTCCACTGACACAGCCTCAGACTTAAAATATTTGCTAAAATGGGCGAGAGAGATGATTTTGGAGAAAGTTGTTCACAGACTCCGTTCTCTCTCAGAGGACAAATATAAACTAATGTTTATGTCTCATCTCCATAAATATATTTCTGGAATTCTTGACAGAATCATTTTTTAGGTTTTTTTTTTTTTGAATAGTTGATCAACCCTATTCTTTGGCAAGTCTAAATGTTTGCCAGATGTTTACATTTTTGGGCTAAGATGCTTGTATCATGGGACAGACAAACAGATTCTCATTGGTCGACTGGAGTTGCTCCCTTCAGACGAGGCGGCCGTGACGCAGAGGGAAAGAGGGAAGAGTTACGAGCTTCTGGCTTGTCAGTCCCACTAGAGACAGGACCAGCTGGACCCACCAACCCTTCACCCACCCTTCTTCCCCTCCCCTACAGTTTTCCCATGGTGGGAACGCTGGCAGAGGCTCTTGGATAATTGGAAACTTCAATCCACTGAAAGCAATTATCCAGAACAAGACTTTCCAAATATACTTTGCCTCCAGTGTGGAGTCGTCTTGTTTGTTTCGAGCATGTGCCGTTGTTTTAGAAGCATCCTGCCATGCTTTTGCCCACATATTCAGCCTCTTTTTTCCCCTCCCTTCTCTCTCTGCTTTGATAGCTTTAATGCTGCACAGGCCTATAGATGTATGGTCAGTTGTGTGTGTTGTGTTGTGGGTTCACACTGCTGATTGAAGACTGTGCGGTTGTGGCTAATGCAGTTCCCGGTAGTCTTCTTATCCTGTGACAGTGATGTCACCATCAGCAGTCTGAGCAGCTGAGGAGTGCAATGATGACCATGGACAACAATAGAGAGTTGTTCTGTTCTCCCTTTAGTGACGAGGGCTCCTCAGACATCAGACACTTCTTCTTCTTGCCTAAGACCTGCCCGTCCGCCTTAATGGCCTTCTGGATATTGATTTGACTACACAAAAAGAAGAACTGAGCTTTTATCCTATTTAGAAAGCAGCACTCCAGTTTCACAAAAGCTTTCAGAGTGGCCTTGTGAGAGACAGGCACAGGGAATCCAGCCGTCTTTTCTTTAGTAAGTTGGCCTATGTGGTGGTCTGTAAAAAAAGGTTAACCTCCCTGTAACATTGCTGTTTCATCCATGGCTTTAATGTAATTCCACAGTGCAAAAGTGTTGACACATGCTCAAAAATAAAGTTAACTTAGCCCTTCAAGCTTAAAAAGAATGTAATACTGGAACTGAATGATATTTTCCGAGGCCACCATGTTTATGTACAGTAATGACCCTTTCTTCTAGGTGTAAATTATTGTAATTTGGTGCCTTAGAAATAACCACAAGATGGCAATGTTCATATGCTTTGACTAAACAAACAATCATATGAGATGGCTGAAACCTCAAATGACTTGCAGAAATGCAGGAACCGACTTGTGAAAAGAGAAATAAAACTGTTGAACTTCCCTTTTTTTACGTGCAGAAAAAAAAATACCCCATGTTGGCCTGTTTTCTGTTGAAGGCTCGCAGGGGAACTGCTGTTTGCAAAGTTCCTTAATTGTACCGCTGCTGTTTCACCACCCTGAGCCTTTGACACCTGAACATCACCTTGTCAGACATGTTTGAGGCAGCAGCGCCAGGAAACCGCTGCTACTGGACATGACGTCAGAGAGAAAGGAGAGAGGGGAAATTCCACCTGTAACCTCGTTGTACTCTCATGCTGCCTGCCTGTCTCACAAACATGTGACTCGGACAAGTCATTAAGTCTGAGTTTCTTCATGAATTTATGCATTGTCATGATGTAATCCAGAGTTACAGTCGAAACTATTTTTAGCATGAGAAAGAGGGCAGCTTGACTATTTTAAGTATGTAGTTGTGATATAATTAAGGTAGTGAAGGTTGATTTTGTTAGACTTAGTCTTTATGTTAATGTCTTCAAGTATGCTGGCAATTTTTTATTCAGTACTCATAAAAATCACACATTGAGGCACAACTTTGTGGTGAGAATATATTTTATTTGAATAAAAGCATCACCATTTTAATTAAAGGAGTAGTTCAACATTTTGGGAAACACACTTATTTACTTTCTTGCCAAGTGGTATCAATCTTCTAAATCTAACTCTCAACGAGAAAGCAAATAAGCTTACGTCTCAAAATGTTTGAAACTACTGCTTTAAACCTGCATCAACTGACTTTTTGGCCACTTTTTGGCAGCGGAAACAAGTTGTTAATAAGATATAGCGAACCCGTAAGCAAACAGTTGCTTATTTACACATCCATCAGTTACAAAGCAACATTATCAATCATTTGGAGTCATGTTTCTGTCCACTTGATGAATGTAAGTCTAAGATTCACTCTCTTCTAGCTCTGTGTTGGTCTCTAGTAACTCCTGAGGGAAACATCTGGCTCTTTAGCTGCTAAATGCTCCGTTATGTTCACCGGCTAGTTGCTAACTGCGTCTGTTTGCTGTTTGGTGCCAAAAACATCGCTATGAGAGCGGTGAGAGTGAACCAAAACAGTAAAGTTGCAGCCGGACAGGTAAACAATGAGCTGATACTCTGCCATGAAGCTCTGTAAAGCCGAGGGGAGCTGCAGAGTCGGGTGATGATTCTCTGTAGGTTCATGTCTACGAGCAACACCTCTGACATTACACATTGTCATTTGATGCATTGTTATTACAAAGAATATTGATTATAGCCACTTTAAAGGCAGAATCAGTGAAATTTCAGTGTCAAAAAAATATCATGATATGATATTTTTGCCTCTATCACACAACCTTAGCCTCAATATATGTCTCTGTCTGCAGGGAGAACTACTGTATGATGAATCAGAGTATATGGTGTTCACTCTGGCAGCATGTTGACATCATGAGATTAGTTAACCACATTACTTAGATATTTTTATGATGCCTGCTGAGCTGCATGTAAGCACACGGTGCAGCAAGCTGTATCACTGATGTATGTGTAATTACATTTAGGAGTGGCTTGGTTTGTAATGTTACCGTAGTTTGACCACAGAAAGTAGTCCCTCACAAAAATAGAAACTAGCTTTGTCTGCAACTCAGGCACATAATATGATATTTCACCCTGTCTCTTATTATCTTCATGTTCTCTTAGAGCTAATGAGGTGGTAGTGAATGGTTCATGGAGGCCTTTCATGAGTCACCCTCAGCCGGCGTTGCTTGGGTTCAAACAGTGAGCTTTGCCCCAAGAAACCAACTGATCTTTTCCTCATTCAACTGTCAACAAACTCACAAATGTGTCCAATTAGAGCAAAGACGAAGTTGACAGATTTTTTCAGTGAGCGTTGGCAGTTCACCACATCCGCTGAAAGGCAGTTGTCTGTCTTCACCATCAGTAAATTTTTCCTCTTTTTTTTCAGTTAATTTCAGAGTGACAAGCTGTCCTCGGGCTTGTTGAATTATTTAACTGCATGCAGCCAATGGGTATTATAATCAAGGCTCTGAGTGACAGAGCAATATGCTCTTAGGGCCTCATGGCATTTTATAAATAATGAGCTTGAGATAAACTAGGCGTCGGGTTAAAAACTGCCGGCCTTTGGCGAACACTGGAGCCGCCTGAATTAGCTGGTGTGTCGCAGATGGAATATCTAAAACTCAGTGACTGTTTATGATTCTTACGTGTCTATATGAGAGTCAGTTGTACTGTGGTAAGTGGCGAAGCAACGGACGCTTTCTGTTTGTAGAAACTGGACTGCAGGTAGCTGTTACAGCCCACAGAGGTGTGATATGGATGATCTGGATTGTTGGCCTACTCTGTGTGGTTAATATTTAATGATGTTGCTGTCTGCATGTGTGTATGTAGACTAGGAAGCAATAGAGCTAATGCTACTACCCCAGCTAGTCCTCACTCGTCAAAACCTATTGGCCAACCCACTCAGAGGATATGTTGAATACTGTGGTAACTGCACTTAACCCACAGTATATAGAAGGGGAAAGTATAGTGTGGGGAAAATGTTCATAATGCCCTCCACATATTCAGAATTTATCATTAAATCCAGTCTGCAAATTAATTAAATGTTTCCCACTTTGGTTGTCTCCACTTTTAATTAATTATTAATGATTTAATGTTCTGATAGGGCTGCAAAGTCAAAACATAAAGAATGGCCTTTTATTTCATATCTAACATTTAGTATGTGATGTCTAGTTGCACAACTTGTCAATAAAAACACTTTAACTGTGATCACCAACACTCAGATTTGCTTCAGATTACCTGACAGTGACACTAAAATATTTATTTGTAAACCTAAAATAAAAGGCTGACTGGAGCACAGACAGTTTCTGGGTAGGTGGATAGTTGGATCTTTTTTGCTCAGTTGCCCAGCTTGGTATTTTTTTTAATTTTTTTATCAGAAAAGAACATTTGAAGCAGCCCCCCCAAGGAGAGAACAACCCAGCCCAGTGGCTTCCAGTTAACTTGAGTTTGACACTCTGGTATATAGTGTGTTTAAGTGTGTGTGTATGTGGTTAAAGTCACATATCATTCTGAGGAAAGTCACGTAAACCAAAGAACAGTCTGCATAGAAGAGCATATTATCTGCCACAGGCCTGTGGTCTGTGTTTCATTCTCTCCTCAGAAGTATGAATCACTCACAGTAGGCCGAGCTGATGCACATTAAATATGTCATCTGTATAGTTAGCTTGACACCTACACAGCACTTTGTTGGTTCTTTGTTTATCTATATGCTCAGTCAGCAGTAAGTCATCTTAGATCCTGGCTTAGCTCAGGATGGTCACTGTCCAAGAATGTTAACGTTTTCATAGCGCTGTGACCTGTCAGCTCATCAAGTAATAGCAGCAGTCTGGCCTCAATCAGCTGGCCTGATTGAAACCAAAATAACTGTACATTTCGCTACAACCTACACATGACAGATGTTTTTTGAGTGTTTTCTTACACATTAATTCTTTGTCCATCTGAGTGGCGTTAATTAAAACACCTTGCTGCCCTCTTGTTTACCTCAGGCTGTGTCTCCTGTGGGGTGCATTTCTGTCCTGTACGCCGGCGTCTGACATCCTCAGCTGAGCGCCTCCCTGTTCTGTGTTTGAGTGGCTGGAGAAGCCATCAAATGACCTCCAAGCAACACAAATAATCCTGTGCGTCCTCTAAAGGCTCCTATATCTCATCCTGTCAAGGATTGTTTCAAAATGTTTGTCAGGTTTTATGAGTCCATGGTACTCCAACGCTGCTGTAAAACTGAATGATCTGAATTTTCTGAGTGCAGATCTCGGTGGAGTGGCTCGCCTGGTGCAAATTTTGGAGGGCATGCTTAGATAAAGTGTATCAAATGAATCAAGTTCAAGAGGGAAACAAAGTGAAAGCAAAACATAGTGATCACTACTCCTGTTTGAGGGCTGTGTTTTAATCTTTGACCCATATAAGCAGGCTTAGATAACACTTGGCTTTTGATAAATTTGTTACTTATTGTCCTAGAAATGAAATACTGTCATATTAACATGTTTACCAGCATGGCAGCTCAAAATGACACTGACAAACAAGAAAGTTAACACTGTGCATGATCTAGAGGACTGATATTCACTCACAGAGGCTTTAACCACACAGTCTTATTGGTGCAAAGTGTTGCTGTGCCCTTCCTTTAAATGGGGACATACCACAGAAAATGGGGCCTGCTTCTGTTGTGGTTGATGAGGACAGTAACCAGCAGCTTATTATTCATTCTTAGCCTGCAAAGGAAAGGTGTGTCCCTTCAGTTGCTCTGCAGGGTCATGTGGCTCTGCACTGATCACACGTCAAGGCTTTTTTTTTTTTCGCTCAAGTTAATACAGCACCATTGTAGGAATACAGCAAGACACACAGTGCACTGTGTGAGACAGGCTTTTTGTGTTTTCACACTGCGGATGGAATTAAATTTTATCCCAGTGACATGTCTTGAAGCAACAGCAATTTAAACATCTTCATTTTTATTGCTTTTCCCCCAGAGTTTGGATTTGATTTGTTGTGCAAATCTGGGTGAGTTTGCACTCGGTATTACAAAAGATAATTGGAAGGATTGTAAACTCATAGGGGACAATAAGTGCAAACAGGTTTTTTTTTCTCTGTGTGTTCAAGTAAAATTCACAATAACACTTTATTCACGTCATTCAGGAGTGTTTACAGTTGTGTCTAGATTTCAGACTTTTCTACTCATATGCTATTGGACGACAACTTTTAATCAGTGGTTTTCTTCTTCAGTCTGTCTTTTTTCTCCCAAAAATGAACTTAAACATGTAAGATTAATTTTATTTTTATTTGACAGAAGGAAAGGTTAATTATTGAACTGTAAACAATATGTTAGTGTGCTTCTGACCTTACAAACTATCAGAGCTGTAATGAACTGTTTTCAGTCTTTTTGTTTGTGATAAATTAATCTGATAAGCGCTTAGCAAATAATTATTTTCAACATAATGACAATTGCCCATTATAAGTTACTAAAAACACAATAAAGCAATCTCTTCTAACATTATTATTATTTCTATTTTTACATGATAAATGACTGAAACTATTTTTCCAAAACTATTATCAAAAAATTAATTGACTGATCCTTTAAGTCCTACTTATTGAGTGTTTCAGAAGAAGACATCATATATGATGCCGTAACATATGCCATTGTTTGAATTTCTTTGCCGTCCATTGAAATACATTCAGCACCAATTAGACTGGGCAGGTAATTGGATAATTGGAAAAGCTTTTTTCATATGTTGAATTCATTCTGAACCTCTGAAATGTCATAATACTTGCTAGAAATCCTAACTGTATTACTTTTTGTTCACACAGCCACAATGTTGACTTGGTTACATTTACATTTATGATTACACATCACTCTAGTTCCTCTAGCACTGTCCTTGTAGTTCCTCTAACGGAAAACTACAAGGACACTGCTGTGTCTGGCTCAGGAGACACCATGAGTAACTGTGCTCATTAGTATTAATTGAGGGAAGGTCATGAAGTGTTTTCAATGCCAGCCATGTGCGCTCATCTGTTTGTTTGCTGCTTTTAAGAGATTTTCTGTTGGGGACATAGTTTAGGACACAGTTGATTAACCACAATTATTGGCATACAGTCCCATTACGATTTTCTTTTCTTTTCAAAGTTGTAAAGAAGATACTGGAGTTATGCTTGAGCAGTGAAAACTATTCTGCTACTTCCTCAATTTATTGCAGACGTTTCCTTTCCTTTGAAGCCTTTTTTAAGGATCAGAATGATCAGTGTGTATATATAAATGGAATTTCAATCTCTGATTTGTAAGATGTTGAATAAGGGTCAAATAAAGGATAAAAATCAGATTCAGGTCTTACTCATTACTGCATTATGGCTTTGTAGGGCAGAATAGGCAATTGTGTTGCCAGAGGCAGCCACAATAACTAGGATATCTTTTGACATGTAAAAATTATTATGCCATAAAAATGTGTAATTTTCAATAAAAAAACAACATGTAAAAATTTCAGGAACTAAAACACTGATTGCACACCAGATGGTTAACGCTAGTCATGGGGCAGTGACAGCTAGCAGCTTTTCCAAACTGTTAACTTTAACTGAAAAATCAGTTTTGTAGCTGCAACATCTTCATGATTGTGTTTGTTATGTACAACATAAAATAAAAATGAGTCAGTTGTTAAATCAAATCATAGGGGAAGTTCATACATTGCAGTTGCACCATCAAACTTCAAAACCCCTTTTCCTCAACTTCAGTGTTTCAGTTTCTTTGTGAGGCAGTACTGCTGTCAGCATAGATTAAGCAGATTCACTACATCTTGAATATGGACAGAAACCTGAAGAACGTTTGCAGCTTTCCATTAGGCACAACTAATGTTTTCAGACTCGCTGGTGTTGGTACAGAGATTCAGATTATCTGTAAGGCGAGTGACATGGAAATTAGATTTGCTTGTGTAGATGCATGCGTGTGTTTATGAATGTTTACATAGCTGTCCTGGGTTTTAACTGTGCTGAGGCCCATTAGCCTTTTAAGAGTTTATATCACAAGAAGTGAACAGTTTCCTCCAAGGCTTTGGGTTGTGGACAGTATTTCCACAGGCGGTGATAAATGGAGCTTGTTTGGTGTAACCTTCCCTCACAGCAAGGCTATCAATTTGCTGCGAAGCAAACAGCTGCTTTCTACTCCAAGCTGAACTGAACTGAACCAAGGCCAGGAAGAATTAATGTGATGATGAGAGCACTCGGTGGAGATTGAGAGGGTGATTTGGGGGTCCGTGACAAACAGACTCCACTGCAGTTGCAATTGAGTTTATTGGGTTCATTTTTCAAATATCAATCTCCTAGTGCCATGATAGTTTATGTTTGTGTTCCTCTCCAATGATCCCAATTTAAACCAGATTGCGTTTATTTATCTATTTAAATATCTGACTTTTTGCGTCTGTTAAAGATGCTACATTATAAGGGGATGTTCAGTAAAAAACATGGTGCACAGACAAGAGTGTCAAGACAAGAGTGTTCACCATCACCACAGACCACCACTTCCTGTTTGCTAGAGTGTCATTTCTGATAAAGATTCTGATAAAGTATATCTATTTATACCTAACTGACAAGATGCGTGTTAGTAAAAATGATCTGTGTCATCGACAGCATCTGTGACACTTGTTCCATACAGACTCTAACATCCTGAAACAGAATAAATAACAGCTTGAATGTAAATTTAGAGACATGCACACATTTTAACTCATGCAGATGTACTTGTGCATGTGATGATTGCTCACAGCAGGAGCTTTCCCTTGATCACGATCACTGAATCTTGAAGAGTAGAAGGAGGAGAAGGAGGGAGGAGGAGAATTTTTTTTTCTGTAATCTCACACCTAAATGCGGTTGACTTTTATAGTTTCATTTCTTTGTACCTCCCACTGGTAGAAGTTGTTTTATGGGTCTTTCTTCTTCAGATAGACGAACTCCCCCACAAGTCAGCAGCATAACTGTCTCCCTGACATGCCTAATAGACTCACAATTCATTTTAATGGGACACAAAGAGATGTGAACTTTACTTCTGAGCTGGCATACAGATTTTAATCACCATGCTTAGATTGCTCCATAATGTGTGGTCAAAGTCTAAAGTAGGTGCGTACCTGTCCAAGTGTTTACTTACACTTCCAGCAATCCTCCTCCTCCTCCTCCTCTGCAGGAGAAACCCGTCTTTCATGCTACTTAAGGTGTGGCCCTCCAGTTGGACCTCTCTACTCTCCCCTCCCCCGCCGCAGCTCTGTCCAATCCCTGCTAGCCGTAGAACTCACCTGAAAGGATTTGCATCGAGGGCAGATACCGATCGCTGATTGGCCAGGTGAAAGCATTCTGCCTCAGGGCTCCCCTACCAATGGCGACAGTGCTGCGTGACTCATAGGGAGAGGACAAGTTGCTTCACTACACTTCTCCTTTTCTGTTTCAAACAGCAGCCATTGCATTGTCTCTTTTTTTTTCTCATCTCCAGTTTTGTTTTTGTCGCTGTGAGAAAGAGGTGTGGGGCTGGCCAGTGGTCCACACCTTCAGACAGCTTTGTCCACCTTGGATTATTGCCCATTTTGCCTTTTGTTGTCTATTTTTTGTCTTCATTTTCATTGGTTACTGAGATCTACACTTGTTCGGTTGCTTGCTATTATGGACCTTGTCACCCGAATCCTGTGTCTTTGAGGTTAGTAATCGATTGTTCTCCTCCTCCTCCTCCTTACACTTTACCTATTTTGATGTTGTCAGTGGAAAGAAATGGCTTCAGGTGTGGCTTATATGTATTATATTTTTTATATCAATATATAAGGCATTAACGTATGTATTTGTATTTCTTAGTGCATAATAACGGCAGTTGTCATTTTAAGTAAAGCGCCGGATAGGTAGGTTACATAATGTGTTTTGTTGCAGCATTTTTATTCGCGCAACTGACATATTAAAGTTTGGTTGGTAAGTTGTGTAAGTAAAAGTTAATTTTCCCCTCAAACTTTTCCTTCCTGACTTTATCAAACATCATTCAGGGATACAGCAAAACAATATTCATAGTACTATTATCACATACATTTTATAAAGTGAATCTTAACGTTGTAACGCACATATCAAACTATTTTTTCTCAAACTTCATTGGCACTTTTTTATGAACTGAGGACATGTGAGATGAAGTAATAGTTTTGAGTTTTATGGTTTGTCATTTTAAGAAGTAATAAGAGTGATATGTCTCATTGTTGCTTTTCTTTTATGAATTGTTGCCTTATATGGTTTGTTGAAGCAAGGGCGGGAACAGCATTTTGCAAACCCCTTGACCAAGCCCACATGTGTGTTCATGGTGTAGTAATCAGTAATTGCACATCATGTCAATTTTGATCCATGATTACTTTTCAGATTTAATAAAAGTGTTATTCGAAATGTTAACTGCTGCATTAGTAGACAAATGCTGTTGTGGTTTTGCTGGTTTTTTTTTTTTTTTTTTTGCTCTCTGCAGTCTTGTGCATGGAGTCAGTCATGCAGTGCTTCACGCATCAAACTCATCTTGTAATGCTGAGGACCAGAAGGCCTAGAATTAAATTCACAAGGAAGTGTGAATCCCAGTATTTTGCTTCCTCTTCTATACCAGTATTAACTGACCTTCTCTGAAGTCTTTTTTTTTTTTCATCAACCGGTTCAATTATTCTGCCTTATGTTGTTCAGTATCTGTTTCCAAAAGTTGCTCAGTACAGCAGAGATAAAAGCACGCTTCCTGTTTCACCAGAAATCTACTCTGCACTTTGTGGGCCACACCATAACACTGTGCACGCATACACATACATATCTCTGAATAAACACAGGCACCATTTGAGCAACATCCAGATTTCACACACTCTTTTTTATCGAACCTACCTTAAAATGCTGCTGTTACAGATCAGTGAAGTTGTCCTAGAAAAACCTTGAACCAGGGCAGGCCTAATATTTTCATCCAATTTTGGTCTTTTTTATGTAGTAATATACAAAAGAACTAAGCTTGTGATTGTATCATTGGTTTGGCATTCAGGAATGATTTTGTTGATGTAATGCCTGACGTAACTTGCAGTTTAGACCCAAGACAGGCAACTGAGATTACATCAAAGATACCAAAGACCTTCAGAGTTTGGTTTAGAGAAGTTACTGGACTATTATTAGGTTTGGATCATTTGACCTTACTCAGGAGGAAAATGGCTTTTCTGTGCGTTTCAGACCTGCAGTGACATTACGCAGTAAGTGAATAGCTATGTTGTGTTGAGCAAGTATGAGTTTGCATCTGACCTAACTTTTTCATCATACTCTGTGCCCACCCTGATTTGGATTGTAAATGAGGCCCTCGTGCCTCGGAGGATGAACTCACACTGTAGGTGTTGTTTGGTGAGGCATAGAGGCTGGTGAAAAGAGGGAGGGGGGCCGGACAGTAGTGTCAGGTTGGCTCTTCTTTCAATACAAAGTCAACAAGTCTTAGCCTGTAATTAGATCATTAGGCTTGGGCAAGATGACGGAGGCGTTGCAAGAGAAGGGGCATGACGAGGAGGGTGGAGTCTAATACTACAGTCCTCGCATGCCGAAATATGGAGGATTTATTCAGTTTCATGTTACAGACACATGCTTGGAAAAGAATAAACACAGAGCCAATGTTGAATGGTCAGGTACAAACACAGAGAATAAACATGGAGCCAACTTCAGTTTCATGAGGCAAGGTACAAACTGTTCTTTTTCAAAAAAGGATCATCATAAATGTTGGCTAAATATAAAGCATTTGATCTAACTTTTTGGTCTTAATGTGCAAATGCAAGTGGAGAAATAGATGTATTTTTAGAAGTTAGAAGTTATATTCATAACCAAAAAGAGACTAGAATCCCATGGTTGTCTCTAATGAAGTATTTTTGAATGACACATTATATTGGCTATGACAAGTATAATTTTCATCATCTCCAATGAGATTTATGTGAACAAGTTTGCTTGTAGCCTGTTCATTCAGCTCTCTTTACCAGATGACTGTCTCTTCACTTTCCATTTCCAAGAGTGGGATGTAGAAAACTAGTGAGTTCATAGTGAAACTAGCTGATATGTCTTATTAAACCTGCAGTCATTAGCTTTTAATAACCCTGTTTGGAAAATGTTATTAGAAGTAAGCAGTGTCAGAATGCCTGTTCTGCTTTGATGGTTTGTTTGGCTGGCTCTTTCATTTTGCCCAGGGATGGATTTGCATCATGTTTCCATGTCAGTTTCTCCATTTCTGCTTTGCCATTTCCATTTCCATAGTACTCTCTTTTTCTGGAGAGGACGGAGGCCTAAAGGTTAGAGAAGTAGACTTGTGACGGGAAGTTTTAACTCTTGTGACCAGCCGGGAAAATCTGGGTGGGGAAAGTTAATGAATAACATTCTCCTCTACCTTAACAACTGCTATCAAGGTGCCAATGAGCAAGGCACATACTGTGTTTCCAGGTGGTCCAGATGTAGCTGCACTTAGCAATTCAAAGCCAAACGTGTACCTGTGTTAATGTATTGCAGGTATTGTATGGAAACCTCCCTTGTTAAATAAAGTTTAAAAAATCTATTGAGCAACCAATGTTGCAACCATCTCATACTCAGAGCATGCTGGGACTGGTAGCCCATTGTTCTGAAGTACATGTCGAACCAGAGATGTGATCATCACATCTGAACACAGAGCCCAGACTCTGCTTTCTCTTACCGGACGGATTTCATTTCAGTCCAGAAAAATGACATTTATCTTGATTTGTGTCGAGAAGCAGTGATGATGCTCTTCAGACTTCCTGAGAACTGAAAAGGATGTGACGTAATGCCAGCTCTCTCAGTGATTGAAAAAAGCTACTTGTTCCAAAACATCTAATTGTTGTCTTAGATCTCTCAGAGATTATACAGTAATTTGTGAAGTGAAGTGACAAGACAATGAGTGCACCTTATGGTACGTAAGTTTCACATATCACATCTTTTGATAAAGACACATTTTGAAATTTTCACTGTTAATTTATCACATTAACAGCTTTAAATACACCAGAAACTATGAAGCATGTGAACGCTAATAGCCCTATTTATCACCTGTTATTTGTCTCAGAAGGCCCCAGAAGTAGACGACTCATAACGCCCACTAGGCTGAAATGGGTGAAAGACAAGTGCGTCATGAGAGAGAAAGAACGAAAGAGAGTGCAGCAGAGAGAGAGATGATATGTGGAATATCAGGTCACACCTTTTGATAACACTCCTGGTTATGCAATGTACCATGCCGGTCAGGGCACAGATCCTGTGTTAGCAAAAAAACAAGAGTCTCCTCTTAACATGGCTGTAAACAGGTCAACTTAGAAATTTAACAGAGCCTTGTTACAACAGATGAACCAAGCTGGATTTATATACATTTATGAATAAATATTTACTTAACTTTTTAGTGGATAACATTTAGGTGATACTTGAATTCAGCAAATACTAGAACTAGATAGCCAGCTACAAAAGCTAATATTGTTGAGATTGTAATTTTAGAAACAACTTGCCTTTTAATAGCATAAAGCAGTGATATTAAGCTATAAACTATACATATACTGAATAATTGTGTGTCCATCAACAGAAAAGTAGTCAGCAAAAAAAAGAGTTTTTTCAAGCAAAATTGCCAAACATTCTCTGGGTGCAACTTCTCAAATGTGACAATTTGTTACCTTTTTTCTGTTTTATATCAGTCTAAACTGAATATCTTTTGTGTTTTGATCTGTTCCTCAGACAAAACTACCAGTTTGAAGATGTAATTTTTGGCTTGGGGAAAATGTGATGAGTATTTAAACACTTTATAGACCCAACAGTTAATCAAATAATTGGAAAAATACCCAACAGATTAATCAGTTATGACACTAATGATCAGTTGCAACTCTAGAATACACTGAGTGATTTTCTCTAGTGAACTACTCATTGTGGAAATGCTGATAAATCATTTATCTTGATGAAGTTTATCTGCCACGTAAGTTTCACACTGAGCTCATGAGGATGAAGGGAACTTTGGGTGCAAGTTTATTTTGCACGAGATGAAAGCAGCATGTAGAACCTCATAAAAAAATCCATTACAGGCTTCTGTTGAGCTCTGACTGTGTTTGAAGTTTGGACATTTGTAATTGTATTTATAAATACAGAAATAGAAGCATGTATGTCTTTCCTACCAGCTAGCTGACAGCTAGAAACTGTTAGCACAGCACTGTATAATGCAATAGCCTGAAAAGACATCCACAGTGTTTTTTTCTTTCCAGTTATATTGGTTCCACCCTGCATAATGTAACATGGCTCAAAAATGGGCTTCCAACTTTGAGATGCATGTAAACATAAAACGGTTATGTTTTATCTTTTATGTTTTATCTGGTGTCTATTGCCAACTCCCTCACACTCCCTTGTGTTAATTTAAACATCATGTCGGCTTTAATGCAGTATCACCTCCTGGTACAAAGAGGCATTCTGACCCAGGCACTGAGGGAAATTGATTTACCACATGGTTTTCGGAGGCTTTGGTCCCAGACACCCAGCTGCAATGGTGTCTGTGTCTGGAAGCCTCAGCAGCAAGCTGTCATATGGAAAACTGGCCATGCCCATAATGACTCCACCACTGAGACTTAACTGATCTGCTGAACTCCTGTCTCAGTGGAAAGGTCTTAGTTATGTAGGCCAGAGTTGAGTTTATTTATTTCTTTATTTATTCCTTTTCGTCTTGAAACCTTGCCTCTTTTTCCCTTGATGCTTTGCTTTCTTATTATTCAAATGTCACTTTTTTTTCCTGTCATCATTTTCTCCCCTGTGTTCGTGAGATGTTTGATGACCAGAAATGAAAGGTCTCAAAGAGCCACATTCACAAGCACGTAGGTGTAGGAGCCTTTTTGTGAAAATTTGTCATGGCATGTGGCTGTTGTGGTGGACATGATGTGTGAAGAACAAGGGGTTAAACCACAAGTTTGACAAATGAACATCAAAAAAACAAATCCAACACTAACTGTTTTTAACACAACTTATTCAGTTGGTCGCAATTTGCATCTTCACTGCTAGATGCCACTAAATCCTACACACTGAACCTTTAAAAGAAATGGTTCGCTATTTGGGAAATATGTTGTGTTTCTTTGCTGGTAAAGATTAAATAAACAAAATATAATGTATTAATTTGTGAGTTTTAGGGGACAGAGCCAAGCTAGCGGGTTTCTTTCTGTTTATGCAAATCTAAGTTAACTGGCTGCTGGTTGCAGCTTCTTTTTGAGTGGACAGATGAGAGTGGTTTTGATCTGCTCATCTGACTCTAAGAGAGGCCAAAATTTCCCCAAATGCTTTAATAACTGTCAGGAGTGCTGGTTATTATTGCTGCTCTTTTCACATGAAAACTGAAAGTTACTATTAAAGTAACAGTTAAAGGTGTCTGAGCTCATGTTTCTGGGCCTGTTGGTGTCCTTATAATACATCTCTAACTGTGCAATAGTAGTAGGAATAGTAGAAGTGGAGTTGGTAAAATAAAATTATCTTCTAATTTCTCCTTGAGTTACAATGCTCTTGCTTGTACAAAAACGTGCTCTTACAACTCAGTTGTTTGATCCCACCCAGCAACAGCAGTTCACTATACACGCAGAAGCAGTTTGTGTGCTTGTCGGGTTTGGTCTTCAGCATACAAACACACCGGGCCTTTTGCAGAGCTGAATGAGGCCCACCTGCTCTCTCCTTCTTGTACCACAGAGCCTCCTTTACAAGCCCTCTCCCTCTGCTTGTTCCTAAGCAACAGCCACTCCTTGTTTACCTTTGCGTTTTTGCATTGTGATTCTCGTCAGAACAACATAACCCCAGCCCCTCGGGAGAGTGATTGTCAGGCCTCTTTATTCAAAGTAGTGTTGAGGCAAAGGTTAACATGTACACAAGCCTTTCATTAATGTACGCATGATCCCGAGCAAGCAGTAGCTATAAATCCATTTTAATAAACTAATGTACTGATCTTCTCCTACTACCCACATTTCATTATTACAGATCCCTAATATGGTTAAACAATAACACCATGTCAATATTTTGTTATATAACCAGATTGAGCAAGCCTGTCTCTTTAACCAGGTAGTTTATTGTCCTCATCTGCTGTACCCATGCTACACCTTCCTCATCGCCTGACTGTCATAAATGAGTGTATTTCATAAAGCCTTTTCAAATATTGACCAGGCTGTGCAGACTGTCCTTCTACTTCCCGCACAGGCCTCAAACACTTCTCCAAATACACGTAATGAACATTTAATTGATTGTTCGAGGCGTCTGAAATAAATTAACTAAATGAAAGTAAGGTAGTCTTAAACTTTTTATATTATGAGTGGTGTAATACAGTTCCCACAGTTTCTTTTTTCAACATACAGAAAACATGTCAACATCAAGTGACTGCAGTGTTGTAATACCTCAAGCATGCAATCCAAACATTTGTCATAACTTCATGAGTTGTAGTTTAGGCGTGTTAACTCGGTCACATAGACTAATAGTTTTTTCCCCCTCGTCATTGTTTAAAGTATGCTCCTGAAATGTAATGGCTCGGCACTTTTTTTTCCCCCGACACCTAGGAATGTGGCATACACATTTACTGGCTTCAAGATTAGATAGAAACATTGGCCGCTGATACCTAATACCACACTGACCCAGTATCCAATTGTGTGAAATCAGATAAGCTCTCTTGAAGGGGCTAAGCTGTCTCAGTGTGAGTGGTCCTATCTATGAGGCTTTACTGGGGATCAGATGGGAAAAGCTGATTTAGTCGTTATTAGCTGTTAAACTGAAGCTTGATCTGCCGAAATCTTAAAAAAACAGCTTTGCTTGAGCTCCAAATAAGCATGTGGCGTAGTGTTTTAACCTCTCCAACAGAGGGAACATTATGATAAATGCCCTCTAGAGTGACGTACCGCAAACATTTCTGTGTGTTATTGTTGCTTTTATTTCAGGAAACAATGCTTGATGGTGCATTTAAAGGAAAAGTTTGACATTTGGGACATCTTGTCAAGAGTTAGATGAGAAGACAGATACTTCTCATGCCTGTGTGGTAAATATGATGCCACAGCCAGGAGAAGGTGAACTTAGCTTAGCACAAAGACTGGAAACAGAGGGAAAAAAAACTATCTTGGCTATGTCCAAAGGTAACTAAATCAACCTTGTAAAACTGTTTGTTTAATCTGTACAAAAACCAAAGTGTAACGATTATAAATTACAGTTTTATGGGGTGCTTGCAGTTGACTGTCTTCTTGCTCCACCGTCATATTTAACAGAGATTTCTAACTCTCACAAAAACGTGTACTTCCCAAAATGTTGAACTATTCCTTCAAGAGAGAGAGCTGCTTGACCCCAAAGAGAAATATGAAATTGTTTCATCTCTGCTTGAATCCATTCCCTCTCAAGGCGTGTTGTCTGTAACATATTGCTGCATGCCTGACTATGGGTGGACACATCAGCCTGCGTGTGTCCAGACCTGTTTGGTATGCAGCCTCCTCTGCAACAGCCGGGTCCCCTGTTCCCAGCCTCGACTCAGACTCGGAGCCCTGAGATTTCTGCGCTCCATCTGAACACGCAGCCCTGCCTCCTGCATTGCAAGGCTGGCTTGGAAAATATTTTGGCAACGCTCATACAGTATATAAACTCCAAATGGAATTTCTTCCCTGCGAGAAAATTAGCTGTTGTGGGATGTTGCATAATCTGATGGCTGATATCAATGGTAGAACAGGCGGTGTATCGTTTAAGAGAGAATCAGGAATGTCATCCTTCACCCTGTTTTTATTTGAGGTTGGCTGATAGTATGTTGCTGATGTTTTTGTGGGTATAATATCTTCTCCTGCTGCTGCCAGTATACCTGTGCTGTGACATGTTGGTATTGGTATGAATGTAAACACATCAGATGGGTGTGTGAATAAGCTATGTCAGAGGCAGGTACAGTATGCAGCACAGTAGCATTCATTAAAATCACTTCAGGACCTGAATACAGCTCTGGTTTATATATTTTAGGAGACTTTATGTACAGTTTTTTCTATCTTCTTTCACAGTTTGTGATTCTATACACCATCTTCCTCTACATGTCTGATGTCTAATGGAAGATTGCTTGTGTGGGAGGCTTGTATACTGTATAAAAGGAAGAGAATTTAGCTTTTCCAGTCTAGTCATGCATTAAATTGCTCCCACACAGCAGCCAAAACAGCAGAGTCTGGATGAAGCATTTCAAATATGTCTGCAAGAAAAGAATCAGCAGGGCAGTGTGAGGCACCTGACACACACGCACAGACTTGAATGTTTTTTATACTTACCTTTTGTGTTTGTTTGTTTTTTTTTTACTTGAAATAAAATTGTGAGTTTGGAATTGAGAAAATGAAAATGGCTGAGCAGAAACACAAGAAAGAATGTAGGGATCAATACTACTAATAACTGGTAGCCATAGGAATTTAACAAAATGGTGTATTTTACCAGTTTTTTTCCTCTTGAGCCACATTCTGTGGATAGGAAGAGTTATTGAAAGTGAAGTGGGTCAAACTGGCTTCTTACTTTCCAGGCAACACTCGGTGCCCATGACAAGAAGCTGCCAGAACAGTGGCAAGATATTGTTGTTGATTGTTATCATTCAAAAGCAGGTTCTAATGTGTCCGAATCTACAAATTAGATCTATAAGAAACAACAGATGCTCAAAATTTGTACATGTCTTCTCCACATGTATTTCACATACCAGCTCTGACTGCAGCCTGCATAAAAATACTGATATGCAGAGCAGACAAACCCGCAAACTCAATAAATAGCGTGTTTGATAAGAGTTGTGTATCTTGAAACGTTCATTTGCACATTCTAATTGAAACTTAGAAGAATAGAAACTTATTATGAGATTTTCAGAGAAAGTGTAATCGTTTTTTACACATCAGGCCTGTGCCTAATGTGTAAAAAACACAGTCTGAAAATTACATCCTGCAGTGGATAGACTCGAGTTTTCGGATTCCCAGTTTGTGAAATAACAGGGATTGCTAAGCTCTGCTGCTAATGAATCAGGTATTGAATCATCAGTATCCCTACTATTTTTTTGGCAAAGAGTAATGTTGGAAACATCCAGGTAGCAAGCTTCTCATTTTAAGCCGATGCTCTGTTGCTTCTGCTTGTTAAAATGATAACTAGCAGCAGATTATATTAGCTGGAAGATCAGTCTTCTAATTCATTTCAACCACATTGCTGTTTTTAAATCATCTTGCCTTGAGTGGTAATATATGAAAATACTCAACTACGGCTACACTTTGCTACACCAATCTTACTCCACATCTCACTGACCAGATGCTTTAGTGAAAACTTATTGCCTTGTGGACATTAAAGCAGCACACAGAGCATGTCAAACTGTGATGTTTGAGGCTGCAGATGTCTTTTCTAAAACTTTGCTGCAATTTCCTGTCCTGTTTTCACAACTTAAATGGTTCTTCCTATTTGTGACATGTGGCCTGTTGCCACATAATAGAAATAGGCCGCGGTGGGTAGTTTTGACAAATGGGCTGCATCTGTTTAGTTAAAACATGCCTCTCAGTGGCAAAACCTAGTCTCGGATTCATTAAGCATCTGGTAAGACAGCAATAATACAGTCAAGACGGATTTGAATTACTATTGTTTAGTTTTGGGGGATTTATAGAGATTGTAAGTGTACATTTCCAAGCTTATCATTTGTTCATATCAACTAGAAACAGATGTTAATTCAGCAGAAGGAATTTTCGACATTGTATGTGCTTTAGGGCAGTTATTCTGAGTGGCTCATGAAAAGTTGAAGTTGTGGGGTGCTCTGGTTGCACATACAGCACATTTATATACGGATGTACTTGTCTTTCGTTCTGACCTATAATGATGAACACTGTGTGACAGGAACTTTGTAGTTTTTTTGCTGAGAATTTCACTTAAACGGCCTCATGGGGCCACACTAGGGGTTTATGTGTCTGTGTGTGTGTGTGTGTGTGTGTGTGTGTATGTGCGTGAAGGGGCTGGATGGTTAGTAATGCCGTCTGTGTTTGCATGCCTTGTGTCAGAATTGTGCGGGAAGAAATGTCTGCAAATAGCAGGTGTGGCTTTGAGAGCCCTTCCGTGATCCTTTTAAATTCACCATCATTGTCATTAAACAGCTTGAGTGTAGCTTGTAGTACGAAAATGTCAGAAGGTGAGAGAATATCTAATGGTGTCTCGTTTGCAGGTCATATTCTAGAAACGCATTATCAGCCTGCTGTTGTAAGATATTTATGAAGTATTTATGGATATTTGCAAAACAATATCTCTGTGGTGGGTACTCGAAATATGGGGGATTTTGACTTTTGAGTGCTGAACATATTTTCCAATGAATTTATCAGCTAAAACATGGTGCAGGTCTGTGTCAAATCATCTGACTTACTCATTATTTAACAGTCCAATCCGAAAGCGATGATTTTTCTGTTTTACATCATTTGGGGAGATACTTCTAGTAGCTATTTTATTCATGTAGAAAATGCTACCTGTATCACAAGAGTTATATCTACAAGAGCAATGGCATGTTGTTCAAGAAGGAAGGAGGGGGAGTTGAGAACTTTCCGCTCTTACACAGAAGAAGAAATTTTGTTCTGTGTGGTTTAACAGACAGGAAGCAGCAGAAACCCACTGCTCAGTGATGCTGTTCCTGTGAGTGCAAAATTCACAGGTCAGTCTGTGGGCGTTTTTTTTTTCTAGTATGTTCTAAAATATGTCACTGTTATTTCTGGCTATCAGAATTTCTCTTGTATGCCCCAACAAGTAAGTCCAGTATGCTGTGCTGTGATAAAGGGCATGTTAGAAGATATATATATATATATATATATATATATATACATATATATATAGGACAGAGAACAGCTAAAAAGAAACACGGTTTTTACATGTTTTAATGAAAACTTGACCAAAAGAGAACTGGAATCTGGTGTCTGGGGATGTTTCTGAACTTTTTCCTCTGGAGACGTTACTGACTTAACTTTGATTCCTGTTCTACAGAGCATTTTATCCTTTCTAAAGCTAATGTATCATCCTCCATAAAATGGCGAAAGTTATACTTAATATATTGTTATTTAGCACAAACAACTGTTGTCATAGAAAGGCATGGAGCCTTCCACTAGAGCCTTGAGCCTTGAGAGTGGAAAAGTACAAGGTTCGCAGAGATGAGATTAAATTCCATTCTCCTTCTAAAAGCCCGTGCACAAAGTGACGTTTTTCTTTCAGTCTTCATTTGGCCCTGGCATGGCACAGACAAATGCCTCCCAGTGCAAGACAGACACTGAGTGCTGGCTTGGATGCTGTATACTCTTGTCTGTGTTTCTAATGCCTTGTGTTCTGCAGCTGCATACTATTAGCCGGTGTCTATGCCTGCTTCTGTGCCCATTGCTGCCATTTTATCACCACACGCATGGCGTGGCCTCAGGATTGCACTGAAAGCAGTCCTTTATTCAGCTCAATAAAGTTGAGTTGGAGTTTGAAACATGGTGAGACATGCTGACTTGTGCAACGCTGGGTGGTGAGTAAAATGTAGAACGCACAGAAAATACTGTATACAGAACAGTGTTTATGGTGCTGACATAGTGTGTAGCAGTGGTGAAATCCACCTCTATGTGTTTTTGGACTGGAGTTGATGCAACTCCTTAATTACTACCTTCTTATGTTGTTGAATTAGCTAACACTTCTACAGCACTTTGACCTTTCTGCTGTGCGTAATTCAGTCAACACTTTGCCTGCCTTTTTGGTGGTATCTCGTAATGCAAGATAAACTTTAATATACAGTATGCTGTCTATACTTACTTTGTGTTTTCTTTTACTGAGTCATCCCTTATTTCATCTAGAAACGTTTGAGTAGTTTTCCTTGGCCCTCAAAAGCGGTGTTGTTACATACTGTAGCATAGTTTTATGA
Organism: Thunnus maccoyii; assembly: GCF_910596095.1. NCBI lineage: Eukaryota > Metazoa > Chordata > Actinopteri > Scombriformes > Scombridae > Thunnus > Thunnus maccoyii. Next base: position 21,708,065 of record NC_056540.1, read on the forward strand.
CATCTGTGTAAAAGAGCTGTGTAAAAGATGCCCAAAAGGGAACAGCTGTCCAGAAATGATGACCAGGATCCTCTGATGCCCATATGAGCTATCACAGGGTTTCAGGAATGAGCTCGAACCTCATATCACTGAGTCATTTCCTTTACAGGAACCCAGCGGATCCTGCAAAAACAGCACGTCTGTGCTGACAGTCATTCAATAACATGGCGGTGGTAACCACATATTTACTGCCATCTTGCAGATCTGGGTTTCGCTGCACAGCTGAAATGAGAAAAATTAAACATTTATAGGATTCTGTAAAGGTAAAGGTTTCTTTCTGTTGGTAGAGTGCGTCTCTGAGTGATGTATGAGGAATAGCAAAATCAAAGCTTGTGTCAGCATTGAAACCTTTGCAGCTGTTTAATGAGCGTTGAGAGACTCTTGATTTATATCCATTTCATTTTTCACCACTCATATTTACACTGTCTATACCTGTGTGGGAAAAAAAGATTTCAAATACCAGGAATACCACTCGCTCTCTCACACCCTCACCAGCCATCCCTCAGTCCTGTGACTGCTCTATCACAAGCACCTCACTGCACTGCTGAACAATCATTTCACCTGAGGAAATCAGCATTTTTGTAACCTGAGCTGAAAATGGCTGATAAGTAAAGTTTGCTCTGGTCCTTTTCTCGCATCTCACAATGTTTGCACTCACCACATGCAGGGTGAGTCACTGCATAGTCATTCAATTGGCTTAAATTACCTCCTTTCATGGTCAACAATGAGCTCAGCTGAAGAGACTAAAGCGGGGGAAGTGGGGCCTTCTGGGAATGCTCCATTTGTTCATGAATCCTGACTCTAATTGGTTGTTATTGCGACTGGCAGTCACCATGCTGTAGGGGTGGAGTAGGCCAGTGTTTGCTTCGTACTCCTCCTCAGCCTGCTGCACACCAGGCTGCCAGAGAACAGACAGTCATAATCGCTGGAGGAGAGGAGATTGATCGAAGGAATCACATCACCATGGTCACATGACAGGGGCCATGATGGAACCATACTACCAGCTGACCATATTAACATTTATTATCAGCCAACTCTGCTGTCCCCCGCAGCTCTATGGACCTTCACAGCGCATTTCAGCACTTTGTTTTGATTTTCTGTCCCGCATCTTTACTGTTTTTTGTTCACTCTTACTGCTCTCATCCTCAACCTTGTTTACAGCAGGAGTAGACAGCTCTGATAAAACCCACTGCATGCTTCCTGCCTAGCGCCAAACAGCAGACAGACAAAGTTAGCAACTTGCTGAACATAGTGGAGCATTTAGCAGCTAAAGAGACAGATTTTTTTTCTCTCGGGAGTTGATGGAGACCAAAAAAAGAGTGAGTTGTGAGGTGAATATTGAGCTTACATTAGCTGAGTGGCCAAAAACTCGTTTACAAATGACTGCTAATGCTGCTATGTGTATGCTGAATGTGTAAATGAACTGGCAACTGTTTTCTTCTAACACATTAGCCATGACAACTTAATAAGGTGATAAAATGTTGTGTTTACAGCTTGTTCCACTTCCCCCATATGGCCAGAAAAAACCCCAATTAATGCTGCTTTAAAAGTCATTAAATTAGCTGTCAATTACTTTCATGTCTATTAATTAATTGACAGTTTCAGCTCAAATTATTTTAATACAATTTTTTGCCTTCATTAATTTTTTAACAGCAGAGAGCTGTACAATGACGTGCAACACATGTGTTTTGTTGGATTCAAACCCAGGACGCCACAGTTACACATTTCATGCCGCAGATTTCTAGTTCACCAGGATGCCCCGCCTGGTAACCACATTAAAAGTACTCAAGTCTGTCAAAGAAGGCCCCACCCAGAGCGAGTCACAGGCAGTCTATTTGCTCTGTGGACTATTATGCATTGACTTAACATCCCAGCAAAAATCCCTCCTCTGCTCTTCATGACGTAATAAGTGCAGCTACAACCCTGCCCCTATGCTGGGACAAGGCAGCTGTTGTCATGTGCTCAGGGATAATGTGCAGGCTGTGTCTGACTAATGGCTGGCTCTCTTGTATCCCTGTCTGCTGTTTGCACCATGCCAACTGGGCCATTCAGATCAATGAAACACTGACAGGAGGGATATAGAAAATACACACAAACAGCCAACAAGACATTTACATATTTATGTCAATCAGAGACCCAGACAGAAGGTATGGGAAAAGACTCATAAAGGAAAGACTTCTGTCTTGATTTTCACTGATTTGATAACAGTCTGTTTCCTGTCATCTGATAACCTGTTTATGACTGAATGTTGATGGCTTGTTCATCATTTACACACAGCCCTGCCTGCAGACTCACAAGCTGAAGTCTCCTAGCAAACAGCTCCATAAATGTCCATAAATCTAATGAAACCTGGGCACGTCAAAAAGGAGAACTAAGATTCCCTGTTATAGAAAATGCCTGTTGGTTTAGTGCTATGTGTTTTCGCAGGGCAGGGCAGTTTCAGAGTGATCCCATACCATACAAACCGCTGCACATTTGCTTCATCGCACATGGAGTGTCCTGGTCTGGCTTCATAGAGGGCATCTGCTGTAAATGTGTGTGTGTGTGTGTGTGTGTGTGTGTGTGGTCCATGTGAGAATGCAAGTAGAGAGTCATTTAGAAGGCAGACACATGTCCACCCGCAGTCTTTGTATTGTTTGCCTTTTGTGTTGTTTTTTTTAATACATGATTTATATGTATATCTTCCTCCATTTGGGAGCCTCATACATTATATCCCCTCTTTTCTGCTTGAGTCTGATAATGGCTTGTCACACTCACCAGTGAACATGCCAAGAAGACCAGGGCACTGAAGAGCTCTAGACAGATGGTGTCCAGCTCTGGCAGAGGTGGGCATGGATGCTGCCCGTCGGAGACAGCAAGAGGGATCGACTTGAGTGAAACACAAGCCTTCAGATTTGTTTCCCCCCTGTCTCTTCTTTATCTGCGCTCCCAAAGTGATGCTTCCCAGACCCCGGCCACATGTTACTATTCTGTGGACGCTCAGCGTAAAGATAAACTGAATTGCACAAATTTGTTTGGCCCCTGTTGCGGGAGTTCAGTCTGACTCTATCGCCTGCTCCCCCCCCCCCCCTCCAAAATACAATTGGGCCTGGTATGCAACTTCGTCAGCCACACAGGCATTTCAAAGCAAATAAGCTCCACCCTGCAGCTGAGGGAAAAGCAGGGGTGGTGTGTGTGTGTGTTTGTGTGTGTGTGTGTGTCTGGTGGGGGGATACTAAACATTGCCATCTCTTACTTGTCTACTGCTGCCAGCTCTTTGGTCTTTGGGAAAGAAGAGGGTGGGTCTGTGTGGCCCTGGGGTCTCCTTGTCCATTTAATCTTCAACCCAACATCGGCCCCTCCCGTACTTCAGCTTCGAAACCTGCCTTTGGGTATCAGGTTTTTGGGACACACCTCTACACACACACACACACACACACACACACACACACACACACACACACACACACACACTAACAAGCACCCAACCTTCAGTTTCCCTCCCCCGCTGCCTGTGATCACAGTAACTGCCCGAGGGTGAGCACAGAGGGGCTTCCAGAGCATCATTAGATGGGTGATCTCTTGTCCTTGTGTTTGTGTGTGTGTTTGCATTTGGAGAGAGGGTTCGTTCAGACCCTCCCCGCCCCAGCACCTCATGTGATCATAATATCAGCCCCCTGAGCCTTATGATCTAGGGTGGTGCGGCGAGGGGTGTCTCATTCCGGGAACAGAGACAGTTATGAAATGAGAGGCGTCAGGGATTAAATCAGAGTGAGCCGTGCAACGAGGTCCTCCTGACTATACGCTGGACTGCTGCTGTGCTCATTTAGGAGATCAGTTTAATATTATCCATGCTTATTTTCAACATATGTTCAACTTTTAAGCCTGAAATGAGAAGAGGGAGGCATGCAGACCAACACTTTTAATATTCCAGTGTCAGAACTGTGATATTTAAATTAAGTAAAGGCATTTAGAGTAAAAAGGAAAAATTAACTTTTTAATCCCTGCAGGAATACAATTATAGTGTCATTGAGTATTTAACGCAGTGCAAGCTATTTTTTGGCAAGCGCTGATAACTTTTTTTGCTTGGTCTTGACTTTCTTTGTGAGTTTATTAGAGGCTTGTAAGGCAGGAAAAAATTAACCAGAGATCTGAAACTTGTGGCTTTGTCCGCCTCAGGCGTCAGAACTAAACAAAGCGCGGATATCTTTGTCCTGCCTGAAACTGTTTGGCTCTGATATTATGTGGATGGTGAGTTTTACACATCACAGTTAGGCCTCAAAAACACTTGCTAACCTCTTGCACAAGGACTCTTCTCCGTGCTATATCTCTGCACCTCCCTGCCTCTTGTCTCTCAGTGAAATTAAACTGATCTAATATGTCTCCTGACCTTAGCTTCTATCTCTCTCTCTCTCTTTCTCTCCCAGGTGTGGATGCTCCAGGCGCAGCGGGACCCAGCCTCCTTGTCAGAGAGGGACGAGGCTGCTTCCACCTGGGCCACAGCGATCCTCTGAAACTTGGCTCGTGGTCTCTCTCTCTCAGCGCTAACTGCCCGGATAGAGAACGGGGAGGAACGACAGGAAGGCCATTTTGCAAGGTGAAACTGAGCTTCAGCCTGTCGGTGGCTCCGTCTGTGCAGAGAAGGAGCCAGAGTCGTCGCTGGGATATTTTAGGCTGCTCCCTGCCCTCTGAACTCCACCGCCATGACGACTGCAGTACAGCCTAGCGAACTGGTGTTTGAATTTGCCAGCAACGGGATGGACGAAATCAACCAGGTACGTATCACACTGGGGACACCACATTTGAAGCTTCTTTTAAAATCAAACTTTCTGTTGTTTTGTTGTTATCATGCAGAACTGGAGTCCTAGTCTATATTTTTAGTGGGAGTCCCAGTGGGAGTGTTTGACCATTCATCTTTTTCAACCAGATGTACTGTAGCTCTATGTGATAAATTTGATAAATGTTAAGACTTTTCATGGCAGGGCAAACAAAACCTGTGTAAACAGCATGGTCACTGCCAGCCGGTGATCTTTAACTCTGACAACATGTCGGAGAAGCAGGCAGGCGGAGGGTAGGATGGAGCCAGAGAGGTGATCTAGGGAGAGGAGTGTGGGCTGCTGGGAGCAAAGAAATGGAAAGATTGAAAAACCTGCAGTGAGGTTAGGGTGCGTGGGAGGGAAAAGGTGGGGCTTAGCCATGAATGTGTTTATGGCACAAAGGTTACTGTGTGATACGATGTGAACCTGTGCCTATGTGTTTTTTCATTGCCCGGTCAGGTGTGCAGTTATCTCATCCCCACACCTGTGTCTGAATCCTGTGGAGCAGGCTTGATTGTAAGTGTGGACGTATGTGTGTTAATGTGTACCGGTATCTGTATGTGTGTATCTAGAGTGACAAGTTGTCACTGGATCCCTGAATAGCACGGGTTCAGGCCTAACCTGACAGACCAGTTACAAGGTTGCTTGGAAAGAGACTGGATAATTCCACTAAAAGGTCTTGCATTGTTCCAGCGCTACAGTTTTGTTCTTTGCTGCACCCATTCAGCCTGTTATGCAAGCACTATGCCCCTATTTACTAAGTCCTGGAAATACCCCCCCAAAAGGAACAACACTGTAACCTACTACTGCAGTGGCCATTTTGTTTCTGCTGACTGTTGTAAAGATTTACTTTGGGCACAATAAGGCTGTAGGGGGTAGAGTGGGTTCTGTAATGATTAGCCTTGCTATATTGGTTTTTAAATCAATAAGGTGCCCCCTAAGGTGTATCATGTAATGCCGAATGATATTTTGTGATTTTCTACACAATCAGGTCTGTTCTGATCCATCAATGGGGTAGCCATAAACACGTCTTCCCTTAATTTTAAAAGAAATAACAAGTTGTTACATTTACAAGCTATTAAAAATAAAAGCATTTGGCTTCTAGGTAAACAACCTTTTTTAAATATGATAGTATCTAGTTTCCGTCACGCTACTGGCTGCTACACTCAAATATTGTGAATATTAGGTTGTTGAAAGTGTAAAGGCAGTTGGACACAATTGAGACTGAGCAGGTAAAGCAGAAGAGAGTTTGGTGTGGGAGGGGGGGGACAGCTTGCACAGATGCTGTTGCTTTCAAAGGCAGAATGGGGAACTCAGAAATGCAAATCAGTCTGATTCTTATCGCTCCTGTTTCCCCACTAGAAACACTATTCAAGTCAGCAAAGAGGAAGGAGCAGTTAAAACCTTTATGATGTTCAATATTATTTGCGTTACACGGAGGGTGCCTATTCTCCCGAGAGCCTAACCTTTTCACAGCTTTACACTCTCAACAATAACAGTTTATCTCCTCCATAGTTATCATCCTGTGCACTGCAATTTGTTTCTCAAACTGTCAAATCAACCCTCGGTTTACATGACAGTACAAGACTAGTTTGAAGGTGTTCCCAGTAAAAACAGAACCCAGTTAATATCAAAACAGCGACGGAGACAGCAGCTTCAGACGTCTCATGCTCTGTCAGCAAACTGTGTGGGATTCAGACTTTCTGCGTTTGACAGGGAGGGGGGTGGGAGGTGCTGCTGTTTCAGGAGCTTAGCAGACCAGTAGTCAAAATGTCTTCGTCTGCACACACACACACATACACACACACACACTTGACTGTATCTCAAGGACAGCAAGCATCAGTAAGTCCAGATGAGGAGATTTGTTAGCCTCACTGTCTTGCTATCTGATAGTATGTCTACCCAAGACTCCGTTTAATGGGAAACATTCTGAGTATGTCAGTGAGACATTGATAGTGTCTGTAGTCAAAGCAGAACTCAGGGTTCTTATTAGCCCCATGTGGCCTCATGGTTTTGCTGCTGAGATGACACAGGCTTTTTGTTGTTGATCTTCAAAGCTATGATAGGCGTCTCGCGGAGCCATCTTGCTCTAGACTCACAGACACCTACAGTATATACTAAACATACAATACTTGAACTTAAAAACAATCCTCGGGTAATTACTGCTGGTGCTGTGTAGGAGGTCTAACCATTTGTGTTCAAATAATGAGCCGGTCTGTTAGTTTCCTGGTTAAAGTGTAGCTGAAATAGGCTTGTAGCCATGGACTTCATTGCCCCCTTCTCCCACCCCCACGGCTCAAGGCCCAGACACCTGGTATGCCCCAGAGGTCCAAACCAACAATGGACACTTGTGCAAAGAGACAGATAAGCCTTTATTCATGCTCCTCTTACTGCACCTTTTCCCCATCCTTTTCCTCCTTTTAATCAGGTCATGACTGTAAGAATGTGGTCTGAATTGATCTACATTGTTTGGCTGGAATTTAAATGAATTACTGCATAACACACACAGACACATATTTAAGGAATAGCAACAGGCCACCAGTTAACATTTTCTTTTTATTAACTGTTGAGTGTTTTGAATGTGAGAGTTTTATGATACATCTCAGTTGCCTGTAGTTTAGTAGACAACGCAAATTCTCCTGTTAGTGCAGATTGGCAGCACTGTAAGTTACATCATGGTATTTAGGAAATGCATCGGGTATGCATACATGCAGTTTTGGTTTGAACAAATAATAAATCTAGAAACCATTCCTTAAACACCCCACACTCCCTAAGGCATATTTCTTTATTTACATACACATGATGGTAATAGAAATAATTTCACTACATTCTTGAAGTGTAGTCTGCTGCCATCTCCTGGTGGTTAGTTGTTTTCATCTGAATCAAAATACCTTAAATGACCTATTAACGTAAAACAAATGTCATGATTATGGTATAAAAACCAATAAATCCTGCACACTTTGCATGTTTTTAATGGTAATGGTATTTTGCTGTGATTTGGGAGAAGTCAAAGACAAATTTCCACCGAGCTGGACAATAAAGTCAATCAATCACACTGTTGATCACTTGTACCCACTTTATTAATGACTTTTTGGTCTTTAGACCTTCATCAGGTAAAGAGTTGAACTTAGTCCAGCAGCCTTTCTGGAGTATAAGAACTTTGTAGTGACTGTTACCTGATGATTGAGTTTAATTGATGCCAAGTTCTTATTCACATCTTCTATCTTCTATTATGTCGAAGTGGTGTTTTTTCATATGCTTTGAAGTAAACAAATGGACAGCTGTCACTTAAGGTTTCTGAAACCAGAAAACATGAAAATAAGAGTATTTCAGAGGACCATATGACTCACTTATTCAGAGGACTGAGTTAGTCCCCGCATCTCTCCCAATGACACGATCCAAGTGCCCAGTGAGCACTCTTGACATAGTTTGTGTTTGAGGAGCTTTCAGTCATGTTGGGCTTCTTAAGTCGCTCTCAGTGGTTTGGCTCAAATTCTGGTATTTCCCTCTGTCCCCCTGCGCCTTCATGTTTTAGGCTGTGCCATGCCTGAAATGAGACGGCAAGGTTAGAATTCCCAGAGCAAATTTTGGACACGGTGAAACGGGGTACTTGCCTGGAATTCATGATTAATCCATTAACATTCATTTGGGCTTATATAATATCTGAACATAAGATTAACTTCTCAGGAGAAGTAGGCCAAATCAAACAGCTGGCGCCTGTCTTCTTCAGTAGGTCCCTGTGGACCGCTGCAGCACCACAGAAATGAGCTCTCCTCCATGCTACGTGCCTCCACATTAGCTGAAATTGAGTATGAATCTACAATATTTTACAAGGCAATAAAAATAAGAGACCAAGTGAGGTTATAACATTAATCTGCTGTCACCAGGGGTTTTCATATTGTATTTATGATGTGTAGTGGAGGAATTAATGGTGTTTTTATTGCATATACACACGCATATGCACAAAGACAGTCAGTCCCCTTCCTCCCAGACATACTGTGGCTCCTATGTTACAACATCTTATACCATCTTTTTACCTCTCTCTGCTCTCTGTTCAGCTGGACGACCCGTCAGTATTCCCAGCAGTGATTGTTGAGCAAGTGCCTGCGGCCGATCTGCTGCAGGTCTACTCAGGCCTCGAGTCCGACGAGGTGACCAACGGCATCATGGTGGACACCACCCTCCATGTGGTGGAGGCACCTTCCATCTTGGTGGGAGGGGTGGGCCTCTCAGGTAAAAATATTTTACTTTGTTATGATTTTAAGATAATCATTCAGCTCAAATATATCAATTCCAATCAATTGCTACCATAACCTACTTTCACCTGAACATGCAAAATTGTGAAATTTGTCTACAGAGGACAACATTTCCAATAATAAATTAATAAAGAACAAGTAATTACTTGTGTTTGAATGGAGCTCTTCTTTCATTTTTATTTTGCTTATATTTAGTACCAAATTACATTATTCCTTTAAATTATTTTGAAATTGTGGACTAGTAAAATAAATCCTTACCCACATCTACAGTATTTAAAAGATGTGTTAGCCTGCATTTTTTTTGCCATTCAGGACCCCACTTCCCAAATTGTATATATTCCTACATTAATATTACTTGCACAATTAACCTAGCAACAGAAATGTCTTGTTTGTGCAACCTTAACTTGGTACAAATAAAACTGATCCTGATGTTACCTTTAAATTAATGCTCATGGACAAAAAGGACAAAAGGACAAAAGAGCCTGGTAGTCATACTAGTAGTAGTAGTAGTAGTAGTAGTAGTTGTAGTCATACTAGTCATTATACAGTCATTATATAATAACAAAACAGGTAAAACAAACTTACCTACAGGGACCTAATGTTGAATTTGCTTTTTGTCTGGTTGGTAGAAACAACAGTCTCAGGTGCAGAGGACAGCATGGAGACGAACGAAGCTGCAGCGGCTCTTCTGAACATGGAGTCGCCAAACAACATCTTGGATGAGAAGCGCATGAGTAAGATATTTTGCATTGTTAATATTCTACCATGTCCATAATGGTGAAAAATATTTCAATTATAATCTATCATTGATCATATTTAGGGAATGAGACACACACATTCTTATCATATTGGGTATTTTTTGCATTTATTTGACAGTTCTCACTATAGAGAAAAAATGGGGAAAGAGCAAGAGGGTTGACATGCAATTAAGTCCCTCGCCAGAACTGGGGACATTACTACATGGTATATGTCTTAGATGACAAGGCCTCCGAGATGCTTCATGAGACTCATTTTTACGGTGTGCTCATGCTTTGTCTGTATTTCTGTTTCTTTGGTTTATGTTTAGTCCACACCTACGGCACTCTGCTGGAGTCAGACTTGACATACGCCCCTCTGAGGCCTGATCAGTTGGACAACGGTGCCCTTGACATGTCGCTAGATGAGGACACTTCATCCATGGACGAGATTCCCCAAAAGTGTCCCTTGAAACCTCAGAAAAAAAACAAAGGTAAGACTCTCATTCTTCTCCTCCTTGTTAGAACATAAGAATGATATTTTCTACTAAAATTTCAGTGTTGTAGGTAATTGGATGATTTCACTGTGACCTTCCACCTTATAATACACTACCCCTCAATTTGAATCACAGTGCGGAAGCCGCGGGCGGTGCGTCCCTGCTCTCCTATCACCACCCCTAACCTGCCACTCAGGAAGAAGAGCAAAGAGGGCAAAGGTAAGCCTCACTAACTAGTGCGCTTCTCTGTAATGAGCCAATAAAAATCAAGGTCTCTCCTCCTATTGTGTATGCTCCGTTTCCTCCTGTGGAGTGTGAAAACAGCAGTCCTCAACCCCTGCAATCCAGTGGGGTTGAATCTGGGCAAGTTAATGGATGAGGGGATCTCAGAGTGCTGTGTTTCACAGGGAAACAGAAGTGATTGCAGGCTTGAGGGCACATTGATGCTCCACCGATAGAAGCAGACTAGAGCTGCTCGATGCGAACCCTCATTGCACCATACAGTGTGACACAAAGAGGAAGGGGCTGGGGACAAGTTCAGCTGCACACATATACATCACCCTGTCATGGTGTCTGGGATTCAAGTGACTATTGGGAGCGTTGCTGTTTTTAACCACTTCTGGCCAAAGCATCTCACAAATTAGAGTAATATACTTCCAGGCTTGGTATAATTAATTCTATTCCAAGGCACTCACACACACAAATGATACAGTAGCTATAAGGATAGAGTAGTTTCTACTATAACCCCATAGTTGCCATATAACATTTTTAAGTAAAACTCTAAAATAGAAAATTAATTATAGATGTCTATGGCACAGCTCCAAGGTCTCACCATGAATGTCTGATGTGCTTTAATGTTAAAAACATCTTAATTTATTCCCCCCCCCAATTTTCAGGCAACACCATCTACCTGTGGGAATTCCTTCTGGCTTTACTGCAGGATAAAAACACCTGTCCCAAATACATCAAGTGGACACAGCGGGAGAAAGGCATCTTTAAACTGGTGGACTCCAAAGCAGTTTCAAAGCTTTGGGGTAAACACAAGAACAAGCCTGACATGAACTATGAGACTATGGGAAGAGCTCTCAGGTAAAAGGAACATACTGTCGAGCACCAAAAGCTTTAACCTAATTTCCCAAAGCGTTGCATTTAGCGTTGAACCTTGCAGACGTGCTTCCATAGATATGTTCATAATAAGACACTATTAAATTTAACATACATTAAATTTGAATGATGATAATGTCTTTAATGTGTTAAGCAGCACCGTATCTACTTTCTCCTATAGGTACTACTATCAAAGGGGTATCCTGGCTAAAGTGGAGGGGCAGCGGCTGGTCTACCAGTTCAAGGAGATGCCAGCTGATTTGGTGGTGATTGAGGATGAAGACACAGGCTCTGATGGTAATGCCGCCTACGGGAACCAAAGGGCTACCAACGGGCGGTCTATGGTCCGTGGAGGATCCAAAGGGCACGGCAGGGCTCACGGTCACCACCAAGTGTCAGTGAGGCAGATGAAGAAAGAGCCTAATGATGAATGTCTGTACCAAGAAGCCAATGGTGGGCAGACCGAGCATCTTCTTCAGTCTGTCCATGTGTTGCAGGCCAACCAGGGGTCGGCTCAAGATCCGGCACAAGCTATGAGGTAAGAGGCTGACAAGAGGAGCACATGGTTTGAACTACATATTATTATATTACTGCACACACTATTAGCAGTTTGCTACACTGCACAGAACCTCAGACGTCTTTTGAGCAGGACTGTTGCACAGTAGGTGATTGTGATAAATCAGTGAATGTATATCTATATCTATCTATCTATCTAACATTTGTTTTGTGATTAAGAGTGCATGGAGACTTGTTAGCAAGTGATCAGAAAAGTCAAACTGCTAAAGAACCAAAAATAATGGATAAATAGTTAAAACGTCCAGCTGCAGTTCAAGTGGTAGTTGTAGAAAACAGACCTGACCAATAAATATCAACAATTTAAATATCACTATTTCTTGAAAAAATACTGTATCAGTATCCATTTTTATATAAATAATATGTGTCAAATAACATCCAGTTTAAAACCAATTTCGATGAACACATTAAAAGCATGACATGTGGTGTTGATGAAGGGGTACTTGACCTCATCTGATAGGGCGATGGGAAAAAACACTTTCATTTCTTCTCAGCTGCTTTAGGATCTTCCAAACCCACACACACACATACACACACACACAAACACACACTTACATGAACTTGGTGCTCATACATGTGGACTCCAGTCGACTCGCTGTCAGCCTTATTAATGGCTGTGACATCTTGAGATCTATTATCTGTGAAGTCAGCTTTTCAGAAATTGAGATGAACTGTTTGATTAAACCATTGATGTACTGGAGGTGGACACTGCATAATATAATCCAATCCTACCTTTGGGAAGCTTATAACATTCGATTTTTGTTGAAACTATGTCAGCGAGGTGTTGGCCAAACTCCTTCATACTCTTTGTTGTGTCCGCTGTTTGTATTATCAGTGTACTATCAGTCATTTGGCTCTTTCAGAGCTGTTAAACTGCAGCTGGGAAACAAGGAGAATAATGGTTTCTGCAGTTTGACTGACAATGCCGTTTGTTATATTAACAAGGGCATTAGTTCTGCTGTTTAGGATCATAGCTGTGCGCTGGGTAACTTTCTCAACAGGGTTCCATTAAAAAATAATCCTTGTCTATATTTGCTGAGATACAAACTGAATATTCAAGCACAGCAGCTCTGTGAGAGAAGATGAAGAAACATGAGTGCATATTCTGTTTTGCAGTTCTCTAAACCGTTCAGTTTTGTCTTTTCAGAACCATCAGTGCACCTATGGTCCTGACATCTCCTGGTTCTCTTCAATCTGTGCCCCTCACCGCTGTTCTGGCCAACGGGGACTCCAGCCACTCCTCCCCCCCTCGGGTTATACTCCACACCATGCCCTCCACCACTGCAGGTGGTAAGGATGTGCTCACCATCCAGACCGCATCTCTAGCAGGTGGAGCCAACGGCCTGCAGGACGGCCTCCCCCAGCAGCTCCTGGTCACCAGCCTGGGCTCTTCTGCTGTCTCCTCCTCCACCTCCTCCTGCTGCACTTCCCCTCCAGGAGCCACTAATTCCACTGCTTCCAACCTCAACGGCCTCCCCCGCCTGGTCACCATCAACACGACCTGCGGACAGACCATGGTGGCCCAGCAGCCCGGCACTGTAATCGCCACCGTGCTCAAATCCAGCGACCTCTCCGGGCTGCAGATCAAAGAGGAGATGCTGGACCCCAGCTACTTCCAGTCGATGGTGAATGGTGATCCATCGCTGGCGGCAAATACATTTGAGAAGGAAGAGATGGAGGAAGGGGAAGCTGAGCTGCAGTATAGGACTGTGATTATTGATACCAGTCAAAGCCAGGGCCAGGACGCTGGAAGTGAAACTATAATTAATGGACATTCCTCCCAGAGCAGCAGCCCCAGTGAAGGTCTGACCCCTGTGGAGGAGCTGGAGGTGCGTGGGGAGATGTCCCTGCAGCCTGAGCAGGGAATCAAAGGCCTGCAGGAGCTGCCACTCTCTGTCCAACTGCCTGCAAACTTTATCCAGATTAAGACAGAGCCTGCGGAGGCCTAAGGCTGCAGGACTCTTCTTCACAAGCTGAACCAAAAACAACAATTAAATCCATTTTGACCACAGACTTTTTCTTTTCCTAACACAGTGATCTGATCAAAGGTCAGAGTGAGGGATCTAGCAGCACGTTGCTCTTAAAGGTTGGTCAGTTCAGCCTCAGGATTTATTGTTTACTCACATATTCTGTGACCATGTGCCTAATTTTAAAAAATTCAAGGGATTTTGTTTTGTTTTTCTAAGAAGTCACTTTTCAGATTTGGGATTATCCTCTGTAGACATGAACCCCAATACACAAAGATACACAAACACACAGAGCAAATGCACACATATATAGATCAACCTTCCCCTCTAGGAGAACAGCCATTGGATAAACCAGGGATCCCTGTCTACCAAATGTGCCAGTTAGTTATTTTCTTACCTTACATCTCATTGGACTTGTATGTTTAAAGAGGCAACAAAGATGCAACAAACCAAAACCGGGGACTGAATGCCAAATGGTGCAATGAAATCAGACTTCTGAGAACGTGCAGAGTGTGTGTTTGTGTGTGTTTCCAAAACCGCATACAGGTTCCTGTTCCCATGGATGAGGGATGGATGCCGCGTCACCGTGTCCAATCTGGTGAAAAAACCCCACACATCTCAGAGTTTAATTGAAGAGTGCCTTACAGGAAGTTCAAACAACTCAAGACTCTTTCTTGGAAATGTCTGGAAAAAAGATGAAAAATGGACTAAATGGCTTTTCAGACTTTCAGACTTTTAAGAACTTATTGCTCATTTATTTTCATATAAAGAAAAAAAAAGTATGCATTCCCTCTCTATTACTCCTGGCCTTAAAACACTGTGTTACTATGGAAATGGGCATTTTCTGTTCACCAAGGACAGTCCAACATCAAAACTGTTTGTAGAGCTACAGACCGGAGGCACAGCAACATAGGGAGGCACAAATGGAGAGAAAGAAAATGCAGGATAAAATAGATTTTATCAGCCCCTGCGACAGAAGCTTGTATGTCCAAGGTTTAAGTCCTGTTTATATGAAATGGAATATATATGGAGTTATATATGTATACATATAATATACAAGTGAGATTCAATTTTAAGGCCACAGCGGATTTATTTATTTTGTGAATTTCTAAATTCTGTATAAAAAGGCACATTTGTCTTCTATATACATGTGTAAACATGAGGGAAAATACAAAGAATATGAGCATAAATACCAGGAAGCTTATTTGGCAGTTGTTTTTTTAAGACCAGCATTTTTCATTTGTATAGCCTTCCATATAATCAGCTTTGGTATTTTCTTGAGTTTTGGACTTGAGTGCTCAGTGCAGCATCATTATTCCAATGTTTTATTCTCTTACATCCTATTGTAGATATCCTCTGTTGTGTGTTTGAGTGAATGTGTTTTGGTTCTCCCTTTCCAGCGGACATACCTCTTTACCTTTTTCAACAGTCAGGCAGTCGGGGCTATGCTTTCAAGATATTATGTTCTGTGTACTGCTTTAAGAATAAGTATCAAGTGTATCAATCAGGATGTCTTTGAAATCATATATCAAATTTCTTTGTTTCTTTAGTTATTTGGTACAAAGGTGTACCTCTCCTCTCCTCTCCTCTCCTCTCCTCTCCTCTCCTCCCCTCTCCTCTCCTCTCCTCTCCTCTCCTCTCCTCTCCTCTCCTCTCCTTGCCTGCTCTCGGGCCGGTCGTGTCTGTGCCTTCTTTATTTGTGGTCCCACTTTGTTAAGGATCTCTCAGGCCAGCCATCCGATTGGCCCCCTCGGTCCTTCCTGCCGAGGATGAAGCCATATTGATCCAGAGTGGTATCACAGCTAAATTGGTTGTATTTTCCCCTGGACCGTAGCTGCAGAGTGAGGACATTCAGACATACTGACCTCCATCTGCACTAGCACCTAAGGATAAGAGTTGAATGCTGCTTTTTACAACCCCACATCAGCTGAGGGGCTCTGGGTCTGCAAAGACACTCTGAATGTATACTTGTTTTAGTACATGCTTATGCAAATTTACGACAATCAATTATTACACTGGGTTACATTTGCATTAAAATCTGGTAGTCTTTGCTGCTTTTTTGTTGTTGTATATATTCCTGTATCTGCACTGTTGTCTGTGAGATGTTGAGGTATGTCCACTGCTTATGTTTTGTTGCTTCTATGGGTTGTCCACAGCTTCCCTAATTCTGAATATACAATAGATTTTTAAGAAAAGTCAATGTATTAATTAAAACTAAATCTTCCTCCATTGAATATGTTCTTTTTTTTTTTGTTGCAGACAAAGTGGGTTTGAAATTGTGAAGCGCAGCAGATACATAAATGTCACGCAAGACATTGAAAAATTAAACAGCAAACAAAATTAAACTTGGAAACAAATAGTTGGCAAGGGGTTACTAAGTCAATTAATTTCTACTGTCGAGATAATGAAACTGAAGCGTTTTCGCCTCAGAAATTCAAAGTCATATTGTTGGGCTGTTGCAGCTTTGGGGGACATTCGACCACATGGCATTTGAAGAGAAAGAAAAAGCTAGTGTAGGAAACTGGATTGGAGCCATTAGCAGGCCAGAGACTGATTGGACTGTACTTAAGAGCACTGCTTCTCCAGTTGCTGTGGGTGGATGAATACATTAGCATGTGACATGCCCAGAGCTGAAGACAGCCGAGTCTGTCACCACAGCTTGCCGAGTGAAGTGCGTGTGTGTGCATTTAGGCTGTGGTTGGCGAGTGGAAGGGTTACACTGACTTGGATTGATTCTGTTAGAGCATGTGTTATGTTGATGTGTGTGTTCGTATGTGTGTGTGTGTGCATTGTGGGATTGATTGTGTGTGTGTGTGTGTGTGTGTGTGTGTGTGTGTGTGTTCAGGGTGTTGAGGAAGCTGTCTGGCAGCGGGGCTTGCCTACTGTGCCTAGCTCTGTCTACACCCACATGCACAGCTGGGTACCACACAATCCATCAATCTTGCCATAGGGTTAACACATGCGCGCGCGCACACACACACACACACACACACAGAGGAAAAAACAGAGCTAGAAGTTCAGTGACAGCCACTGCCACCGCTACAACCTCCTTTACTCCAGCAAACGCCTTCCCGAGCCTTTTGCAGATGGGAAAATTGTTTGAAATGAGTCAGAAATCATCATGCAAGCTACACATTGAGCAACAAACAACCCTCCATTACATCTAAACAGACACTTTGCTTTTTCTGTTCAGCGGTTCATCGATCGCCTGCCATATGGTAAGCGGAGGTTGTTATGGATTACTAAAATAATGAAAGGCTACTAGCAGCCATTACGTCTGTGCTATTCCTTTGGTTAGTGAGTCAGAGACCCTGAAGATGGAGCGAGAGCCGTGTCCTGGGAGAGGAGGACTATTTCTGTGTCGCCTGCAGCCACTGACACAGTGCGAGTGTTTACTGCTGTGCCATGCTGCCTCTCACAGTGGGAGCAGTTGAAGGATGACGGCTGACATTATTGTGCCTCCAGCCTGTAGCAGGAACGGTACAGGGAGAGCTTATTTAACCATCAGGTTACCAGACTGACTGCAACATTACAGAGGAAAGGAGTTGGCTGCAGTCTCATGGCCATTGTAGCTGTATACAGTCTTTTAACTTGACAACCTGCAGACAAGGTTAGATTTAAAATAAAGCACTCTGAAATCTGAGTTTTCTTATGAAAGCAAGAGTAAATGGTACAGAATGGTTTTAAAGTGCAAAAAAAAGAAAATGAGAAAAACAACGTCTGGTTTGGAGATGCTGTCTCTGGAAGCAGTACACCTCTCTACACACAAGATGGCACTGGTAATACATGTGTCCTCAGCAGAGCCTGAGTCTCAGTCTGCAGTGGAGAGAACTATTCCTTCAGGTCACTAATCTAAATACAGACACTCCTCATACATTGGTTTTCACTCTCCTCCGCCCTAGAATAGCAACTCATGGATCTAAACGAACGAACGGTTATTTGAAATGTAAATAAGCAGCTGGGAGTGAAGTTTCCCTGCATTTTTGATAAGTAACAAAAGGAATTAATTCACTTGTGAGCGTCAAAGATAGTGGCCATTCCTCGGGCCAGGTAGGCAAAATCCTTTGAACTGCGCCAACCTGGTAGATGCTCAGTATCTCTGTTTATCCTGCAGAGCAGTCGATCTTGTTTCCTCTCCTCATCAAAACAGTGATAAACAACTGCTGGAAGGGGGTTTTCCTAGACAGTGTATAAAATGCATGAGAAAATTGTGCGGGGCTTCATTTGAGATGATATATTCTTTCATTCTGTCTGCGAGGGAAGAGCTCACTGTCGTAGACTCACAGATTTGCCTCATATCTAATGAAGACAGTATTGAGCCACTTCACACATGATGGGAATGCAAATCAACCTCTATTTATATAGACGTTTAAATATTATTAAAAAACATTTTTTTTGCAGGCTAAACTCCACAGAGTTGGTATTGTTTACCTGCCCTCTTTACATATTTGGAGTAGTTTTTAAATTCTATTAAACAATCCTTTCAATAAGCTAAATTATTTGCTGAATATCACATTATGTACATCACATATTATATTATATAAACACTAAGTGCAAACATCTTCAGAAGCTATTGATTTGTGCTGGAGATTTGTTTCAACCAGATGCTTTCAATGATGTCTGGAGATTCATGCAACACTTGTTACTGTACTGTATGCAGTTTTTAGCATGCATCAACTGTAGTGTGATCATTTATTTACATTATCTCCTCCATCCAAGCATCTTTCTGGGCCTCTTTAACTCCATGATGATTTTTAATTGTGAGATGTCTGCACTTTAAAAGCTTGACTTTCATGGTTAATATTGGACTTTTGTCCCAACGGGCATGAGGAGCTCTCAGGGAGCCAGCTGTAATATCTGTATCAGCCTCTCCAGTCAGGGTGAGCCATCCCATTCAAAACGACTCTCAGGGCTTCCATGGCAATTTACTCTCACGACTACACAAAAGAGTCCTCCGAGTCCTCAGAGACCTTGCCAGATAGACAACAACTAACAGCATCTTACGAAAAAATAACACTTTACACTATTCCCCAACATTGTGAGTGGCGAAGCTCTATAAGAACAACAAAACCACCAGCCGCAGCAGCCGCATAATGCTGAATACATCCGTTTTAATAAACACTTGACTATTTGATGTGATGAGTGGCGAATAGTGAGAAATGAATTATATAAACACTGATTTTATGAACTTTTCAGAACTGCCTCTGGGGCTTTGCGGTACACTTGTCAGTTTATTTGAAGTATGTTTGCAATTATTGCATTTGTTAACTCATGCCACTATTTTTTTACTTGACACGTTGCTTTGGGCCATTGACATTATTGATTTAAAAATAACAATATGGTTGCAGTCTGAACTCGTTTATGAGCATATCCATAAAACATTTACATACAGTAATATGTTTTGCCCTCTTTTTCACAAAATCATTTTCACTGCCAATTATTATTGATATCACTGACATTATTATCACAGTGAGCCAACATGAGTCAACAGCCAGATTTACTTACCAAGTGAGAGGCTGTTATATTACTGTAAACAAAGCACTGTTTTGCATTTAATACACAGGAGAGTTTCAGGAGATAAAACTGAGAAAATAACACCGTATTTGTCTATTTTTTTCTTGTCATAATACTTTTAATTTGATGCTTAATGTTTTTGCTAATGAACAATGGAACTAATGGTTAGAATGAGATCTGTCTATTATATGGATTCTTTCAAACCCACACCAGTTTTCACACAAACACCCTGGGGTATTAAGCTTCTTTCAAGGAAATCACATTGTTTCATATTATAGGACAACTGAGATTATTCATACAATGAAATTTTAATTGGAAGAAATCAGGAAAGAGATAAGAAATACACACAAGACTTCAAAGCAAACTGTGACAACAGTGAGTGCTCCGCGTTTTTGTCTCTCTGTTTAACTTGTGAATATCCCACATAGCTTGAATACTCTTGGGCATTTATGCACCTTGTTATTTTGATGACAGAACATCAATTACAAATGCCTATCTTGCTTGCTTATCTCTTAGTTGCAGAGAGTTATTTCAGCTTGACAGATTGAGATGTGGTGTTACAGATTAAATCGCCTCAGCAAAGAAGAGACTGTTTGAACAGTTGCACTATTTAAAGCATTTTGTGGATTGCAACAACAGTGAAAACAATGGAGGATAACACAACAGTAACTACATCAAAATGGACAGCTGGGGTCTTTAATTATACTGCACTTCCTTAGCATGACACAGAAACAGAGAAAAGGATTTGCTGAAATACATGAAGACAATCAGGAAACGCTTGATGCCTGGACTTTGTCCTTTCTGTGAACATATTGCATAAAGTGTTCTGCATCTGGAGTCTTTATATATTTTAGTTTAGTTTTAGATCATTTCTAACACATTGTGCATCTAAGAAGTGCTGAATGACCAAAGCAAGATTGTTTATTGTGTCACTGTGATGATGTTGACTTCATTATTTGGAGATCTTATGGTTTGGTTTTTATCTGCTATATTTGTCATATAAGAAATAATAAAACATGATCTTAAAAAAACAGAGAAAAACAGAGAAAAGATATATAGTTAAATATATAATGAGATAGCACCACTTAAAGGTTATACATATTGTTGTTGTACTGTATGTACATTTTATACACTACAGTATATAGGTCAACTCTGTTGAACCTATAAAATAAAATAAAAAAAGAATGCATAGAAAAGTAAGGACAGACAGTCCTGAAGTATATTTTAGAAAAGATTTGATATTGGTGAAATCTTCCAAACTAAATTGTACTCATTGCACAGGGTCAAATTGCAGAGATACCAAATGGGTAGATAAACAAAGAAAACTAGACAGCAGTAAATGGCTGATGCATTTTAAGAAAGAATCAAAATGCTCCAAACACCATTTAGACTGTTTATACTGACTAATACTCAATGGGGCAAATTTCAGATTGGATAATAATTGTGTGCAATGGACTGCTTTGCTCTCACAAGTGGTCTGGAAAATTTATCATAAGGGAATTTGCACCTATGATGACATGAACAGTTTTGCTCCCAGACAGCACCAGCTCTCATCAAATCCTCCCCAGCATACGGGCGATCCACCAGTTGCAGGGCATGACAATCTGACAGATGACCCGACCTCCTTGGTAATAGTATGGCCACGGGTTGAAACCACCCAGGGGCTCGTGGTAGCGCCGGCAGAAGCGGTAACCACGGCGACAGTGCTGGCAGCAGTAGCCGTTGTCATCCAGACGATTATCCAGCTCGATTCCGACGTCTCTCTGCAGAGGACACAAGGTTGGGCAGGGTTACAATCACACACATGACAAATGCCGGTCCTCCCAAGGCAAGGACAGAGGAAGAAGAAGAAGAAGAGGAGGCGTGAATTGATGAGCTTGCTCCACTTGTAGGTCAGAAGAATATATGTAAAAACCAAACAAGAGTGAAAAGATCAAAATTGATGTCTGAGAAAATGCAAAGTTGTACCATGCTTGATGACCGTGACAAAGAGATCAAGATAGCGGTGAGAATGAGCTAGCTTGATATAAGCTCCAGGAGAATAAAACATGATATAATACCCTTGACCTTTCTATTATGCCATGAGATAGCAGTACTGTCAGCTGCGCAACGCTCCATCTCTGATTCCAGTATTCACAGCCTCTCTACCGGTGCTATCTTCAATCAAAGGGACTCTAACGTTGGTAGTTACCGGCATAATTACACTATTTCTTTCATCTCTGACCTCTTAACTCCCTCGACTGAAGCCCACACTGTGCACCAAAATGGCTACTCCTCCTCCAATAGAGCATTCAAATTAGAGCTCCCCACGTCTTGGCGGCCTCACTCTGACCTTGACTTTAAGTGCATGGCACATTCCTAAAGCAATTAGCAGAGTAATGATCGCCTAACAAGGATTCTTTCATTTGCTCTTGCTGGCTGCCTCTGAATTTATAGAGGGGCCAAATGAAACCCAAACGAAAGGTAAATTGGGTAGAATTAATGGTCCTTGGATTTTTCCATTGTGCTGGTTGGTTCATGCCCTCATAGACTCGTAGGGGCTGAGTGCCATGCCTTTGATCAAGAGCAACTCCAAATGGGGTTCGGAGAAGTGCCACTTAACTCACCACGCGAGTTGAGGCAGCAACTGCCCTCAGTATGCAGTATCATATGACCACATTTCAATCTCTTTTAGTAAATGAATCCTCAGAGACGATCTGGCGCTGTCTCGTTAAACTACTCGGATCCAGGAGTCAACGGGCCTTGCGCTGACTTCGCATTCAGAACAAACTGGAATAATTCTTTGCAAGTGCTTACAATGACTCAGCTACATGCAATAATGCAGAACAAAACACATCCACTGCTGGGAATAGAAAATGTGTGGGAATTGTTTAAGAGGACAGGACCCGTAGGAACACATGGCTGAGTCCCTCTAGTCCCCTGCTACATTAAGAATGGGAATTCATGGTTTTCTTGCATCTACTCCGTAAGTCAGTGGGTAGTCGATCACACTGGTTTACACACATTTTATGTTTTTTTCTCTTCTGTAGCAGTCAGCGGACTATAATTGCATAACACAAAATTCCTCACAAGCATGACTCAGAAAAAAAAAGCAAGCATTTGATGTGAGCTATGATAAATTGAGTAAAATTACACACTCATGAAACATTCTTATAACACACAGAAAGGGTGGGACAGATGATATCTAGGATGAGTTTGATTTATTACTATGACAAGTGCAGGTAGGCTTCTAATGATTTATTGTTTCAGTCAAGTTTCAGGTCATCAGCTTCCAGGCAACAATCTGTTATGGAAACAACACGAAAGCTGTCAATGGACCAACGATAATCTTATCTGCTCCTCACAGCCCAAACTGGGATGTTACGAAATCGGGAGCTCCAGCTGAGAAAATGAAGGAAATATTTTATTCAAATGATGCGGCTTTTATCAAAACAAACAGCCAATAGGCAGCATTGTACCTTAAAGACAATTAATCAGAGCTATCCTTTTAAAACGGAGGGTACATATTAATCACTCTGGCTTTGAGTTGCCGTCTCCAGTGGGATGCTGCAGTGATAAGAATGGTTCACCTTGGGAAATCTGAGGCAGTCACTCACAAACAAGCAGCATTAATGAAGAGTAAAAGCCATTACCCCCTTGCTGCATCTGATTTCATCACACTCTCAGGCTCGCAAATACACATGCAAACACATTCACACACACTCTCGCACACGGGCACCTCTGTGCATAATGTGAGGCACTGGATATGAATTAGTCTGCAGAGTAGCAAACTGCGTCAGTCATTCAATAAGATGTAACGAATCAAAGCACGACTCCTCTAATCTCCACACTTGGTGGTGTTATTTCACACACACTGATCACCGCTCTTCATGAGCTTGAAGCACATGCCTGGATGTGTTATTAAATCTCATAGCAGAGCTCATCACATTCATTCTAGGATCAAAACAGCAGAGATAACATTTCTGTTTCATACCCTGCTTTGTATTTGAAAAGGGTTTTCACACAGGACAGTGCAACGTACGAAATGCTTTGCCGCTTGTCCTGATCTCAGATTTTCATCTCACTGTGCTCTACAGTGAGGTGGAATGACAGTGAAATCGGATGTAATTGAATAAGGAGATAGTCATGTATTTCAGTAAACTCTGCCGGTTTACCTAAGTGATAAGGAGCTTTAGCTTCAGTGTGAAGATTCCTCTGGAGGCACAAACAGCTCCTGCATTCATGTATTTGAATTCCTTCAGCTTTTTTTTTTTTTTGCTCTGTTATGCATGAACAGGCATCTAGTCAGACCTGGAACATGGCTTTCAGAAGTTTGTAAGGAGGATGCACACCACGGTGCAAGTTCAACACACAATACAAACACTCAGACACAGGGAGAAACACACACCAAATATTTTTATATGTGTATGTATGTAAGCCTTTTCTAAACTGAGGTCAATTCAATTTGGAAACCCATCCTTGCTATATGGGTCAAGGACAGTGGAACCATTCCTTCAGCCTTGTCAGATGGTAGTTATTCAGTTTGAAATTTCCAGGGCCACACGCTGCACTCTGACATGGCAGCCATGGCAAAGGTCAGCTTCATATATCTGCCAGCCTCTGTCACAAGGACTCAAACAATTATTCTGCTTTACAAACGCGCACCGTGGGGAGAGGCGGCACTGAAATTCAGATTTATGAAACGCAGATGAGGGGCCATGGCAGATGAAGTGAATGCCTGTTTTTTCCGTCCCCGTGTGTGCATGTGTGTGTGTGTGAGTGTGATAGATAAAAGGATGTAGGTACAAAGAGAAATAGTGCAGCAGTAGCAGCAGACTGTGTGTGTGCTTGGTTGAAGGTGTTTTCTGACTGTGTGCACATTTACATGAGCTGTGGCTCTGGATGAAGCAAAAAAAAAAAAGGTTTGGCTCACACATGTGGCATCCCACTGGCATGAGCGGGAGTTCAGTCTCCCAATTACAGACTGCTGCCTGCCCTCTGCTTGGTCACAAAGCCCTTTGTTATCGCTGGACCCACAAACAGAGCCTGGATGTGCTGCTGGAATGGATTGCAGTGGTGTGCATTACTCAGCTGATAGAGGCAGAACGTTTCAAAAGGAGAGCCGAGTTTTTCATCCCCTGGTATGTTTTAATTGCATAGCACTGCATCTCCTGCCGCAGACGATGAGGGAGAAGACAGAGAAGCCGGGCGAAATTGAGGAGTTGAGCAGGAGGTGTTTCTGGGACGGGCCTGATAAATGTCAACATTATAGGATGTCTCATTTCTCTGCGTGTCTCTCACCATTTCTTACAGCTCTGAGGAGGAGACAGAGCTTGAGTCATTATCCTTGAATTTAGCTTTAGTGGCTATTCACCTGTAAGTGCTGAATGTGTGAGTGTGTGCATGTGTGTCAGATATCTACCCTGTGTATGTGCTTGGTATCTTTTGTGTGCAACTGCAGTTTTTTGTGCATAATTCCTGCGTAATATATTCCAGCATATGATTCTCCCTCAGAGTCAGGGATAATTAATCATACAGCATTGAGTGGTTTACATGCAGTACACCAAAATATGCCACTTGGCCTTTCCATTCATTTTATATGATTTGATAATTAAAGCATTATTAATAAATGTAACTGATCTGTGCAGCAATGAGTGACCTTGAGAGTGCTCCTTTGTACAGCGCTTTCCACTGCCGCAGAAAAAAGGAAGTGAAAAAAGGCACTAACAGGCGCTGTAGGCACAAGTTGCTGCCTTTGAAAGGCTGGATATTCCTCTCAATTAATGGAGAGACATTAAGGGAGTCTTCAATGAACTGGCCTTACTTAAACAGATATATAGAGCAATTGCTATGCCCTCTGGTGCACAAAGTCAGTTTTAACATCAATTAGTGAGCGATTTATATGCAGAAAGAGTCGAGGCAGAGTTAGAGCTGATTGAAGTGGCTCTACTGTATCTTGTGGTGTGGTCCTCGGTTGACGTGCTGCAGAGGAGCCCACTTACATAGTCGTTTACGGGTACGTGGTCCAGGACATCGCGGGCAAAACGTTGACCTGTGACCTCTGCGTCGGGCGTGTCGACATTTTCTTCCTCGCGGAGGTCAGAATCTTAATACACGAGAGAGATAGGAAAGAGAGAACATGTTAATATACTTGCAAGAGTTTTTTTTAATTGTTTGAAGTAAAATGAGAAAGTTCTTGGATTAAATGTTGGCTTGTACACTGTTTTCTCAGTGGCATGATGTTAATTACTAACATTCGAGAGAAATCTGCAAGATTTCATTCCAAGCTTTTTCATGCTTGTGTCAAACAATGGTGTTGCTGTTGTGATAGTAACACTCGAATCATTTTCCACAGATCCTAGCTAGTAACGCCTACACATCATTGTGAGAAACATCTCAAAAATATCAAATTGCCAATGACCATCGGCAGTGATGGAATGTAACTAACTAAGTACATTTACTGAAGTACTCCACCTAAGTACAGTTTTGAGGTACATATACTCACTTTATTTTAGTATATCCATTTAATGCTACTTCTACTCCACTACATTTCAGAGAGAAATATTTTACTTTTTACTCCACTACATTTATCTGATTGCTGGAGTTACTTTGTAGATTAACATTTTACATACTGCACACACTGCAAGTAGTTTTTTGTCTATTCTCTCCAGAACAAGGTAGCACTCTATAGTTAAAAAACAGGAAAAAGATGAAGCTTTTGTAACTTTTTGATGACTGAATGTCTTCATTTCATGAAACAAGTGAAAAACGGTGAGTTAAATTCAACCTGTATTAATAGAATTCAACAAGTTTTATGAATTTTCTAGAATAAGGGGACATAAATAATTCATATTTTAGATGAGATGAGATTTTAGATGAAGATTTGTTTGCAGTGTGAAATATACAAAGCTCCACCTTAACCAGCCAACATTAAAATGCTGCTTACATGTACATCCATAGATGATAGTAATCCAACAATATGTTACACATTGTATATTCTCTCACTTTTTGCACACATTTTGCTAATAATACTTCTGCAATATTGAGTAAAACTTTTACTTGTCATAGTGTGTTTTCACACTGAGGTATTAATAGTTTCAGCTAAGTAAAGGATCTGAATATTTCTTCCACCAGTGATCATCTGTCTCTCAACTTTCCAAACACACAGAATAGCCTGGGCCGGCTGCTCATATGGTTGGGAAATCATGCGGTCTGTACAGACATCCATATGGCCTGCGGGGATGCCCTCCAGTGAGAGTGTTAATAGTCTGCATTTAGAGGCAGAGATGCCCCCTGCTCTCACCGCTCAGGGGGGAGGGATGGATCCAGTGGATGGGCAGCTCCTGGCAAATCTCCCAGATCTTGGAGTCGAAGAGGAATGCTGGGTTAACGATGGGCTCCTCAGCAGGAACCCACACTTGGGAGTCCTCCACCTTCATATCCATGGCCTCAGTTTCATCCACCTGCTAGGAAACACACACAAACACACACATATAGCACGTCAAAGCTTGCAAAAATGTCCCACAAAATATGGTCCTGCATTTACTAATTGATTGATTGAATTTATTGTCCACCTCAGTGAAAAGGCACAGCAAAATACACACACTACACATAATGCAACACCATAGCACAATAGTGCAAGAAAGGCATGTAGCAGCAGGTAGGTTATATAAATAATACCAGAGAGCAGATCTTGTAAAATAACAAGTGTTCCCTGATGCAGTCATTCTGTGTTTAATGCCTGTATGGTAAAAGGAATAAAAGACTTCTTGTATATTTTCCGGCTGGCCCTTGGGGCCCCGAATCGACGGCCAGACGGGAGCAGCTCAAACTCTGAGTGCTGAGTTTAATGGGAAGAGAAGCAGAGGGTCAGCGGCTGTGCTGCGCCCCCGGAAGCACCCTTCCCCCGGAAGCGCCCTCCTCCCGTGGGCCACACAGCAGCTAGAGCCTCATCGTTTTATCTATCACCTTTCTGTCCACAGTGAGGGCGGCAACTTCCTGACTCTGAACTCCCACTGCCCTGACTCCCTCCTTTTTCTCTCCCTCATCCTCCTCTCAAGCCTCGGGTACGCTCTTTCTATTATACATCATTGAAATTCACAGACAGTGATGATTTGACTTTTAAATGACTTTAGAAGTGGTCTTCATTACTCTGAGTGTGGCTGCAATATTGTTTAATGTGACAGACACAATAAAGCCTTGCATTCTCCTCCCTCCCCCTCTACCCCCCTTCCCCTCTTCCCTCCCCCTCCACCACAATGCTTCGCTTGGCACCCAACACTATCAGTGGGCTTAATTTGTTGATACTGTAGTTCATGAGCTGTAAAGTAAACTATTATTGCTTAATGATAGGGACTACATGTCAGTGTTGTCTAATAGAGACATATGAAGGGGATTTGGTAATGCTCTCCCCTAACAGTGCAGATATTTATTTTCTTCATGTATATGTAAATACACACACAAACAAACCCCTCTTCCCATTCCCTTGTTAATTAGCAACCCAGAACAGAAAAACAGTTCACTTGACAAATGTTTTTACAAGGTGATTTTCTCCCAGTCTAAAGCTTAATTGCACATTAGTTAAGCTTGACGTAGAATCCTGGGGCTATAGTAGGAGCAAGAATCATTTATACTGGGTCATGCCCCCCTCCCTCCTGTTCACCCCTGTCACTCTCGCTTGAATTAAAATTTGCTTTTGCTTCTTGTTTGTCATCAAGCGACACAGTGGTGACCTGCAGTGGGGGTAACCCCCCCCTCCCAAAACAAAGTTAAGCATATTCTGTCACATTAAAGATTGTGTTTGGGCAAGGGAGGTGTTTAGCCAAGCTTTTGACACACTTGCCCTCACTTTTAAGTGCCGGCCAGTAGATTAATGTTGACTCGGAGGACTGGTGCAGCTGGTGGTGGTACAGTGGAGGGGGTGCTCTGGCGTTGAGCTGGCCACAGAAATTAAAATCAAACTGGAGGAACACAAACAGCTCTCTCTAATTGGACCTCTTAACCACTGAAGCCAAGTGAGTCTTCTCTGGAAAGTAAATGGAGGTCACGACACGGGGCTCACAACATGACTTTGACTTCACAGTTGAGAAACGACTCCAATAACTTGTAGGAGAGAGCGCCTGGGGGGAAGTGGTAAAGGTCAGCATTTTAGCATGGGCAAGGATTTCTAAATGCCAGTTGACAAGCACAAAGACAACATGATTACAGTCCTCCAGTTTATACACACATTTGAAAGTCTTTTCCATTTTGCTATTGACAAATGATATATTATTAGGACACAAGCAACTTTTTATCAAGTATTGGACCTTGGGAATGATGGTAATTTGTTTTGTGCAGCCTGCTCCTGGTGTATGTATAATTTCCGCCTACAGTGCACAACTTAATTATACACCAGTTGTGCTGTAGTTAATGAATTTACCCTCTCCTGCCATTGTGTCCCGAAGGGGGACACCCGTCTATATGACACATTGTTTAAAGTGTTGCTGTGTTCACTGGAGATCAACAAAGATTTTCTCATAGTACCCAATAGCATTACCACACATATTTTTTGTTAATGTTGTGTACCAGGTGATGAATTTTAGTTCACACTCCTATGCAAGCAATTTAGTCAACTGGCACTTACTATAGGATAGATTCATAGATTTTCAAGTCTGTCTTAAAACAGTAATTAGGTGCCACAATGAACACTGAAATAGGTTTTTCTTGTTGTAATAATTCCTCCCGTTCATACTGGCCACTTAGAGATTCTTTCCAAATGTACTTATAATGGGAGTGATGGGGGACAAAATCTACAATCCGTGTATTTAAAGGTTTATCTGAAACTAATATGAAGCTTCAGTCATCAATTAAGTCAATATCTTTCAGAATCACTGTCTGGTTAGAGCCAAAGTCCCATTTTTGGTCACTATCCTTCCACTGCAGCTCAACAGGGAAACACAAAGAGGGAATTTTATACTAAAAATGATCTTCAGATAAAATTTTAAATTTACTTTTGCACAAAACAAGGACTGTGGATTTTGTCCCCCATAACTTACACTGTAAGCACATTTGAAGGGGATCTTCTAATGGTCAGTATGCACAGGAGGAATGATTACACCAAGAAAAATGTGTGTCAGTGCTCATTTGGGAACCTGACTATTGTTTTAAGACAGACTTTAAAAATGGCAAACCTATCCTTTAAGGGCACAAATGGTCACGACACACCAGTATTTAAAACATTTCACACATTTCACAATTCAAAATTCATTATCAGTAAATGGTGCAGTAAAGAGAAAATGGAAAAACACTCAGAAAGCTTTTTTGACAGACTAGTGCTAGCATGTTTCCAGCTGGCTAGTGAGTACAGAGTTATCTCACTATGGTAGTTTACCAGCTAGCCTGCGTATTCCCTGAGCCCTTAGAACCATATATTTTGCCTGGATCAATTTTACTGCACACTTTCAGCAGCTGGAGACAATTAACTTTTTAGTTTTCTGTTGAAGAATAATCTCACTGGTCAGCCTGCAATTCACTGGGCTCATATCTTAATGGAGACACATATGAGACAAAACAAACAGTACTATGTGCTTGCAGTACTTTGGTGTATTCACACTCTCTTCACAGTTTTTCTTTTTGCAGTTCTTGTCTGAGTGGGAGGTTTTGGGTTGCTGGGTGAGCTTTGGTCATCCATATTAAGTGGCTGTTTGGAGCAAGCAGCATCGATTGACAATGTTAAAGGGTGTGAGGGAGGCGGATGGTGACTTCTGTGTCAGACTGGGGGAACTGGAATGAAGCTCAGGGATTACTCCCTCAGACATTTCATAGAGGAGGCAAATTGAAAAGGGAGGAAAAAATCCTGGCAAACAATTCATGTTTGTCACCTGGTTCTCCCTCGCAGGGGCTGAATTTCCTTATCAGCTGCTTGCAGTTTTTCCGCAATTTTTTCCATTGTTTTTCACCTCGGCTCTAAAGCCTGCTGTGGGTGCTCTGAGCCCTCTTTCCTAAAAGCCTGCGGCTGGGTTAAGCTAGGAACCATTAGTGCTTGGCTTTAACCCCTGTGAGCTTCATGTGTTTCACCACCTGAGGAGGAACTTGTGCTGATCTTCTCCGGGTCACACGTGGGTGGATTCTCATAGAGGACGGATCAGGGGCTGCTGTTTAATGTGAGGACGGTTAGGTCAGGCCAAGGCCACTTTTCATTACCTAAATAAGGCCCCCCTGATATTTACTGTATTTCTCTTGTGCAATCTAGTATTTTTGTGGGAAAAAACCATCCTCTGCAGTAATATTAGCGGCAGCATACAGTGGTGTAACTACAGTGCAAAAAGGACTGATGACAAAAATAAATGTTTTTACAATGGGAATTGGTGGAAGAGTAATGTTTGGCATTTGTATGGTAATTTAAAATAATGAATATGAATATGCAGACATTTTTATTTTTTGTGAAAGCAATTATTTTGTAGAACCTGTTACAATCCTGTCTCTTAGATATGAAGATTATATGCTACAGAACTGACTATACTCAATCAGTATTGTGTTTGAACAAATTATTATTTTTTAGTAGAGGAACTCCCCTCCTATTGTACAGTGTGTTATTCCCATGGTTAAAAGCTTACTGAAAGAAGCCACAGTGACATGATGTGATATTTTTGTTGCAAATAGCTGCCTGCTGCTTTAACCTTATAAGCTTTGCTTGTGTAGGCTTAGTTTTGTGATGAACTGAAACAGAACCAGCAAACAAATAAAGAGAAATGTCACGCCAATTACCACCTCTATTATATACAACTTATTTGCAGGTGCGAATATGGCACTGAACTTCTCACTAAACTTATCTGCAAAACGTTCAGTTACGACATATTTTATTTGCTGCCCATAAAATCCCCTCTTGTAATACAAAATCTTAGATGATTAATGATTTTGAAAGTTATGTTGAGGCATTTGGTTAGAGGACCAGTGTGTAGGATTTAGTGGCATCTAGTGGTGAGGTTGCAGATTGCAAAGCCTCCCCTTCCAAACATGTAGGAGAACCTACGGTCGCCAGTGTTTGGTTTGTCCATTCTAGGCTACTGTAGAAACATAGTGGTGCAACATGGCGGCCTCCATAGAAGAGGACCTGCTCCCTATTTAGATATAAAGGGCTCATTCTAAGGTAACGAAAACACAATGATTCTTATTTTCAGGTGATTATACACTAATTAAAACATACTTATGAATATTATATTCTATATTTGCCAAGTCCGTTCCGCTACAAGCCATTAAATTCTACACACTGGTTCTTAAAGGTGGATTGCTAGATAGACAGATGACAAAACTTGGACTTAGGTGCAGGAGAGACCACTGTTTGCCTCCTGTCTCCAACTGCAAGTGTCACATTTCCAACGGCAAGTCAGGAAAGTTTTTTCAAAACCGTAACTACAATTGTAGTGGTGTTTACTGTTGCCATGCTGATGAGGGATGCCTAACTTTAAGGAAGTAGTAACTTTAACCCACGCCACTTTTCAAGTGATCATTTTAACCCAAAGCATGATATTTCCCTAACTCTAAGTGTTTTTTGTGCCTAAACCTAACGAGACCTTAACCACAGTGTTGTCACACCAAAAAAACATAATATATAACATAATATTTGGAAATGAGGCGGCATATTAGAAAATGCTCTTATAGGTCATTCTGAAGTGCATGGTACAATTGACCTATGTGGTTGTTTAATTATAAGGATGTGTTCGTAAACCACAGCGTCAAACACCTTTTGAATTTTTATTTTATTGAACTTGGTGCAGAATCATCTATTCTATTCATGGCAGTCATAATAAGGGCTTCCATAACTACTGGGTTTAACCCTATAGTCACTTTCCTCAGATGATTCACTTCGGAGCTGTGAATTAAGCCAATTAGGCTTCACAGTGCACCAAAGAAGACAGAAATGGCACGGACATACAGTGCTGCCTGGGCAATTAGTATCTGTAAACGTGGATCAGACATTATGAAGATGAGAAGAAAATAACAAAACAGTGTTTGGTTTTTGGGTGTAACAGCTTGTGTTCTTAAAGTTAAAACTGAGACTGGGTTGGCTTGGACTTACAATTGGCTTATTCTGTTTTTAAAATGAATCAGTTAGCAGGGAATGTCAGATACTTGCCAGCTACTTCTTCTCAGCTACAATGTGAAATGTAAATGAGAGCGTGCAAGCAGTGGAGACATTTGAGAGAAGGATTTTCTCTTTGAACATACGGCCCACTCAGTGAATTGCACTGTGACACTGAAAAATTGGGAATTTTGATTGATTGAATTTCTTCCATTCCTTTTGCATAAGTTCACATACTATAAGACCCAGCGAAGTAAAATAAATCACTCTAAACTTGGAGAGCAGCCTTGTGAGTTTTACAAAGAAAACATCTTTTAAAAAATACCATTTTAATGGCTTACCTCTCACTCAGACCTCTCTTGCACCCTTCCCCTTTAGGCTATTTGGGTAGAGCCTTTGGAGGAGATGATTAAAAATTAATATTGGCTCAAGATTGACAGCAAACAGCATTTGATGTGAGCCACAAAGAAGCTATGGGTTTGTGGGCAGCTTTCTGACGGTTTCACAGGCGCCACAAACCCCAGTTTATTCTTCAGTGAGAGGGGTGGGGGAGATAGGATAAGATGGACAGGCTGAGGATTTGTGTGGTGCTCACAGTGCTCTACTCTGGTTATCTCCCTACAATATGCATGACAGCTTCTGTAGAACTACAGAGAGTCTGAGGTACAGACGACCGAGGGAGGAGGCATACCAGTAACTCTGCGTCCTCAGCCTCCACCTCTGCCACTGTGGGTAGGTTCCTAGTTTGGGTCCTGATGTAGCATCTCTGATGTTCAGCAAACCGGATCCCAGTGATTCCCTTTGAAAAAAGAAAAAGAAATGAACACTCAGAAATTCAGATATATGTTTCATTCATTAGCTTTCTGTGATGTGGATCTCCCATAAGCACTGGGGCAATCATTTTAAAACGCTCGGCTTTTTGCTGATAATCAAAGCTCTTATAAAAGTCAGAGAAGTTAAAACCTAATGAGTGAGAAGAGGTGTTTTTTGATCTTTTTTTTTCTTTTAGCATGGTATAAAATTGATGACTGCTTGGCCCTTGCAACACAGCTCTTGCTTTCAAGCTGAATGGAAGTAAAAAGGCGGGGGTGTTCCACCGTGGCTGTATAATACTTCATA
Source organism: Thunnus maccoyii (assembly GCF_910596095.1). Classification (NCBI taxonomy): domain Eukaryota; kingdom Metazoa; phylum Chordata; class Actinopteri; order Scombriformes; family Scombridae; genus Thunnus; species Thunnus maccoyii. The sequence continues at coordinate 21,741,703 of NC_056540.1, forward strand.
GCAGGATATATCGCACAGGAGAGCCAAGTGACATTGTTGAGAATGAAGTGTTTTCTACAGAGAGTGCCCCCATTGAATTAGCCAGTCATAGGTCCCTGTCACTCTCTTAATCTGCGCAGTCAAGTGTGGAGTCACTCTCTTCAGCTCCACTGATGATCCTCCACCATGTGGACTGTAGCTCTATTCAGTCTGACACACAGAGCCTCAATAGGCAAGAAAGATCTGTTAATTCTCTCTCGGTGTCATTCTATGTTAATCTAAGATATTCAGCTGGAATAAGTCTGAAAGACATTTGGTAGATCAGATTGTATCCAATTTATTTTCTGCAGAGGAGAGCTGCCCATTCAGCATACTGTATTAGAACAGACAGCAGGATCTACATCTGCCATGGCTTCTTTAAAATTGTATCAACTGAAAATTGTATGAGCGGTACCATGAAAATGGACTTGATTCAATCTAAATTTAATTACAGTAACACAGTGATTGCTATGACATCTCCTTTGAATCAGTTAACTTGACCATGTGGGTGCAATTTCTACATTTTCTGTGGTGCCGTCACTCTGAAAACCAGATACCAGCAGCACAAGACATGATACAAAGTGATGCCTGTCATAATCTACCGCATGTAATTTCATCTGTGCGGAAAAGGATGGGGCAATAATAGTCTCAAGCACAAAAGCATAATGTTTATGCCGGGCTTTATTGTGATGAGTCTCTGTTTAATTTGGGTGTACTGTATTGGTGAGCTGCAGCAGAAAAAGAAGAGGGCAACGTTGTGATGAGATACAATGATTACTGGGGTTGGTCAACCAGAAAATGAAGAAAGACACATTAACACAGGGATGAGAAATGGAAAAGCAATGTCATTTTGAGAGACAATGTTAAAATATCCACTTGGTGTATCCATGTGCAAGATGCTCATCTTCGTCTATTCAAGAGAATAGAGAGCATTTAACTGCATGCATAATTCAGTTTCTATGAATAAAGATCTAAAGTAATGTCTGCAGGTAATGCAAACCTTAGTGTTAAATTCGGATTTATTGCTCAGATCCGATTTTTTTGTTTGGCTGTTCACATTATTTTGTGATTATGTTATGTGAATCATTATTTTTTATTATGTGTCCAATATCAGATTCCAGTGTGAAGTGGTCACTGTCCTGAATATGCTGTTGTAAGTAAATATGAAGGCCACTGAAGTCAGTGTTCACAGTTTTATTTATGTGCAGTAGAAACCAGCAAATTTGTGAGCAGATGATAACGAGGATGAAGATAACAAGAAACAGAGCCAAATTTTTAATTATGGCTTTTTGTGGTGCAATGGCTGCTGCTTTTGTACGGATGTCTGTGTGGATGCGGAGTTGTAGCCAGGAGTGATGGGACTGTGATGTGAATGTCTTTGCAGAAACAGATTTATATAATAATAATAACAACAACAACAACAATAATAATAATAACTTTTGTACTTTTATGTACATAGCACCTTTCAAAACAGTTACAAATAATACAAAACAATATCTCCCCCCCTCCCCATAACAGAAGAAACACAGACAACAACAACAAAAAAAACAATTAAAAAAGATAAAGTTAATGCAGAAAAGCAAGGCTTCAAGAAGTGAGTTCTTAATAGTGATTTAAAAGAAGTCAGTAAGATTACAAGATGAATTTCAACAGGAAGACTGCTCTGTTTTGGGGCCCTGACAGCAAAACCACAGTCTCAGTTTTAAGTCTGGATCAGGGGACTGTTAGCAAAGTTTGTTGTGAGATCTGAGGTTGTGTGCAGGTAGATAAAGGGCATAAAAGTTTACAGATGTATGCTGGAGCTAGACCATGTAGTGCTGGAGCTAGACCATGTAGTGCTTTAAAAGTAAAGAGAAAAACAAATGAAGCAAATCAATCCTGCAATTAACTGGAAGCCAATACAAAGAGGCTAAAATGGGGGTTATGTGATCACTTTTGTTTGATCCAGTTAACAGTCTGACTGCAGTATTCTGACTTGAAGGCATGAGTGTGCTTTACTGTTTAGGCAGGTAAAGTGTGAATTACAGAAAATAAACGCATGAATAACTTTCTCCAAGTCAAAGAACGAAAGAAAGTATCTGATTTTTAAACCTTTTGAAGTTGATAAAAACAAGACTGAACTACCTTAATGACATGATGATTGAAAGTTAAACTGGAATGAAAGATAACTCCTAAATTTCTGGCATTAATTAATAGGCTTAATGGACACCACTAGGTTAACATATGTGTTACTGAAATCTGATGTGTGACCTAAATAAGATTACTTATGATTTTTCTTCATTGAGTTGGAGAAAGTTATTAAGCATCCAGCATTTGATATCCTTTAGACAGGTCTTTAAAGTAGTCAGACCACTGGGGGATCCTGGTTTTACAGACAGATAAAGGTGTGTGTCATCTGCATAGCAATGAAAAGAGATCTTATGATTGTGTATTAATCTTCCAGCATGTAAATACAGAATAGAAGACGACCTAAGACAGAGCCTTGAGGTACTCTGTAGTTTATAGTGGCAGTGGATGATGTTACCAAGAGTGACTTTAAACAGTCTTTTTTAAAGATAAGAGATGAACCACTCGATAGTGGTGTCTGCAACTCCCACAATGTCTTTTAGATGGCAGATTAAGGTACTATGATCTACTGTGTCAAAAGCAGAACTTAAATCAAGTAAGATCAGGGCAGACGCTTCACCAGCATCAGCAGCAAGGAGAAGATCATTGGTCACCAATAGTAGGTAGAGAAGTCTCAGTGCTGAGTTTTTTTTTGAAAAACAGATTGGAACTTTTCAAAAATTATCAAGTTGGCTCATGTGGGCAGGTAATTGTTTGAATACATTCTTTTCTAAGATCTTTGACAGAAGTGGGAGTTTGGAAATTGGTCTATAATTGTTGAGTACATAAGGATCTAATTTCTTTTCTTTTTTTTTTGACAAGAGGTTCCATATGATCATGTTTGAAAAAAGATGGTACATAGCCAGTGGCTAGTGAGCTGTTGATAATGGGAAGAACAATTGGAAAAATATGTGGTAGGACCTCTTTGAAGAGTCTGGATGAGATTGCATCTAGATGATATGAGGAGCAGTTAAGCTGACTGTCTCCAGCAGTGTCTGGGGAGAGATCAATTCAAAAGAGGGGAATGAGACTATAGGTAGTAAAGTTACAAATCTGTGGTATAATCTGATTCGTGATTTTTTCGATTTTAGCTGTAAAAGTTCTCACATGCATTTAATGAATAATCAGGGAATTAATTATTTTTAGGAGCAATGACAACATGTTCAATAGTTCTGAACTATTTTCTGGGCTTATGGTGGCTTTCAGCAATGATATTGGAAAAATAGTTTTTTCCTGCAGTTTTGATGGCAGAGTTGTAATTGGACATTAGATTTTTTAACTGAGCAAGATCGACCTTCAATCTGCTGTGTTTCCACTTACATTCCATTGCCCTGCATTCTCACTTTATTTTGCAAGTATAATCATTCAACCAGGGAGTGCCAATTGAACCAGTTTTACTTTTCTTTTTGAAGGAAGCAATTTTGTTAAGAATGCCCACATAGAGTGAATTAAACTGATCTACTAAACTCACAGGGGAAGTATTGACGTGAAGTTTTTGCGTGTTTGGTCAAATTCCCTAATAAACATGGTTGAGGAGTTTATTAGACGTCTCTTTAAGCAAGTGACTGGGGAACTGGAGAGACTGCAGACAGAAAGGTTGAAAGTAATGGCGAGATGATCAGAGACAAAAAGCTCTTTAGTTGATAGACTGTCCAGATTGTGAGTAGGGCCAGAAACAGATTGGGTTAAGCCAAATGAGTTGCACAAATTTTTAAAGTCTAAGGCTAATGATTCATTTGCACAACAAACGTGAACATTAAAATCACCCATAACAACAATTTTCTCATATCTGAACATCATAAATGATAAGAGCTAGAACAGAAATGAAGTTAGGTTTATGTTGAGGGGGGCAGTAGGGTACTGCACAGACAAGTGGCTGCTGTGTGTTGTTAATGGAGAATAGTAGATGTTAAAATGAGGCAAAGGAGATGGAAGAGCATTTAAACTCATTGCCATGTATAACAGCTACACCACATCCTTGGCCCAAGGGCCTAGGTTCAGATAAATGGGAGTAGTTAGGGAGGCATGCTTCAATCAAAGATGTGACGTCATTACACTTTCACTATGTCTCTGTTAGAATGAGAAAATTAAGACTATAGGAGGAAATAAAATCATGACAGATAAAAGATGTTGTTATTCAGAGATCTGGCATTGAGGAGACCACACAACCACAAACTATAGTGGGTATAAGGTGAACTGAGCATAGAGTGTCAAAATCTACCTGTTGCTCATTTACAGGAGTGCAAAGTTAGTTCAGTGTTGGTTGACCTTGGAAGGATGGAGCCCATCTAGTTTGAAAAGCTGAGGCCTATTTAAAAAAGCAGCAAAATTTTCAACAAAGGTGATATCTCTGTTCATACAGTAACCCTTTAGCCAGATGTGAGCTGTGTCCCAATTTAGGGGCCTTCCTTTCGAAGGACATGGTCTACAAAGGCTTGTCCTTCGTAGACTGTGAAGGCCAGAACTGAGCGTTGTTAAATGAGATGGTCTGGTCAACAGAGAATTTCCAGCTGCGTCACTCGCTGTTCCCGCCTTTACCCTTGCATTACAAAGTGCTGTTCATGTTGCCTAGCAACCTTGACAGCTGCAGTTGACCATTAGGGACACAGGTAGTAGAAATGGAGCCAGAACTTTTAATTTTATTACCGTGGCACCCAATCCAGGTCCAGCTGCACCACCTGGGACTCCCTGCTCAGCTGAACCAAAATACACATAAACACATTTTCTAAGGCCTAATATTTTAAGGACCTGCACACACCCTGTTATTCCACTTCTTACTTTATTTATGTTGTAAATAGTTGCTCACTGTAAATGAAATAAACAATGTGTTAATAAACAATTACTTTTTTCAAATTCATTTAATATTTTTTATTTTTCAACTAATCTCTCGAGTAGAGAGAAGAGCCTGTCCATTCTCTGTCTGCTCTTCTCTCCTCTGTCTCTTTCTGCGGCAGCGTACTTGCTGACAACAGCAACTCAGCTTCAACACACCAACCTGACTGTACTGTGACAAAATAATCTCAATTCAAAGCTCCACTAACACTGTGTTCTCACAAAAACATAACCTCATTGACAGAGGGATGCAGTAAATTATGTTATTCAGTCTGTAATATAGACTGATCTGGTCATTTGAATACCTTTATATTTATTGAAATGTGTTGATATTTGTACATATGGAGCCCCAGAGGCAGCACTGATGTTATGTTCAGTAAAAACACGGAGAGTCACTTTACATTCAGACTAATGTAGTAGCTACAATTGTTAGATTTCATCTGTGAGGCCAACATTAATCTTCCAAAAGGAATTATTTCATATATCAAAATGCTACTGTTTCATTAGAGCCAGCGTTAAATTACCAAAGAGCTGCACAGATCAGTTTATTGGATCATATTCTCCCTGGGATGACAATGGATGTTGACCAGCTGATCATCTCAGGAGTCGGGCTGCTAGCTGCTGAGATGACGGGCCCGTCTCACCCCGTCAGCAGCTCCTCACATGTCCAAAAATGTCTGAGCAGAATTACGAACAGGCGTTATTTGGATAAACTGGCCACATATTGGGAATCTAATTAGTACTTTCTTACCTTTCTTGCCAGAAAAAATCTTAAAACGTAATAAAGTGATATATTAACAGTCCTACAGTGAAAATTACAACAGCTTAGCCTGGTTTAAAATCTTCGTCATTGCTGCTGCCGGTTTGTGCAAAATGCATTCTGGGATAGGTTGGACTGCGAAGGATCCATCTGTTGGATCCTCCAAATTCAGGCAAAAAAGGCCAAATAATAAGAGGCCGTGCCTCTGCTGGGACATGACAGAGAGTAGAGTTGGCCATTGCTTTGGGCTTTGCTCCCAGGAAAAACCACAGATCCTCAGGTTGGGCTGAAACAGCCCCAGGCTCTGGAACTCCTGCGGTAATGGAGCCAGTCCACGATGTCCCTGGTCACATTCTAGTTACTGCAACCTGAGGAGCCTAGGACTGTGAGGTGTTTTGCCTGGGCTGTGGTGACAGTGGAAACCTCCAGGACCTCCAAACCTCCAAACAAGCAACACTTTTCTTCAACTTTTAGATTGTAAGGTGGCATGATCCACACTAAGGTCATCCAAAATTTCATCCCAACTTTCAGGATGTCAAGGGCTACTTTTAACTACATCTGTCAGCGCCTCTTGTGATTTGTGCCAGAACAGATCTGAGTGACATATTAGAAAAAAAATTGGATTTGGGCCAATTTTGCCTGCAGTCTGAACATAGCCTTAGTTTGACTGATGACGTTACACTATCAATATAATTTTCTGTATTCAAGGGACATTTCTTACTTATGAAATATTCAGAGTTTTATTCTATCTCAAATTTTGTGCCTTAAACAACAGCATAATGTTTTTATTTGGAAAATCTCCATTAAAAACACCTGTTTTGCCTAATTTTACATTAAATACAACAGAAAGGTGTATTAATACATATTATCAGCATGTCTTTATCTCTATAAACCTTGTGTTTAGCTGCATTAATCTTATTTAGATTGTACATACTTTGCTTTTGGTGATAGCTCTTCCCACAATATCTCAACATCACAGTAGCTCACCAAAATCCAAGCTGTAGGCTATCCACAGTAGTTTTCCTGCAGTCATGGATTTTAAAAAAATCTCCAAAGAAGTTTTGCAAGGATGAATGCTGGAAGGAATTTTTGTAGCTTCTGTATTATTTATTATTTATTCTGACGTGGGCTACTGAGTGCCCTGGGCTTAAACAGTTCACTGTGCTCATGGATACTGGACTTTCTAAGCAACAGACCCCGAAATGTCAAGATTGGAGGTCACACCTTCTCAACTCTGATCCCGAACACACTAGCACCGCAGGGGTGTTTCCTCAGCCCCCTCCTCTACTCCATCTTTACACATGACTGTTCCCCTATTCATCTCTCCAACACCATTGTCAAATTTGCAGACGACACCACAATAGTAGGACTGATAACAAACAACAGTGAAAGAGCCTGCAGGGAAGAGGGTTGACACCTGGTTGAGTGGTGTTCCCATAACAACCAGGACCTCAACACCCAGCAGAGACCATACTTTCTTAGGAAGTTAAAATAGTCCCACCTCCCACAGCAGCTGCCACCATCGAGAGCCTCCTGAACTGCTGCTGTACAGTGTGGTACGGCAGCTGTACTGTGGAAGACCAGAGGGATCTGCAATGGGTGGTGAAGGTGTCTCAGCGTATCATTGGGACTACACCTCCACCATTGAAGCACATTTTCACTGGCCGACTACAAAAGAAAGCAAGTGGTAAAAGATGCAATCCACCCTGGAGACTGTCTGTTTGCCCCCCTCCCCTTTGGAAGACGATATATGAAAATCAAAAGCAGAACAAACTGACTAAAAACAGCTTTTTTCCAGTCTCTATTTACCCCCCACTGCCAAAGATGTGGTAAATGGACTGCATTTATATAGCACTGTTCTAGTCTTATTGACCACTCAAAGCACTCTTCAATAAATGCCAACATTCACACACACATTCATACACTGATGAGAGGGGCTGCAATGCAAAGTGCCAACCTGCTCATCAGGTATCCAAAGCAACCAACACAAGGTCTCTATGCTAACTCATCCACACACACTCACACACATGAGCAATTTGGGGTTCTGTATCTTGCCCAAGGCCACTTCAACATGTGGACTGGAGTAGCTGGGAATCAAACCATCGACCTTCTTCTGATTAGTGGACGACCTGCTTTACCTCAGCCACAGCTGCCCCAAAGACTGAAAAAGACTGACCGCTGTGAGCAATAACCTCACTGACCCACCTACACACACACACACACACACACACACACACACACACACACACACACACACACACACACACACACACACACACACACACACAGTACATCAAAGCTTGCAAAAATGTCACACAAAATATGGTCCTGCATTGATTGATTGATTGAATTTATTGTCCACCTCAGTCGAAATTTGTCTTTGACTTCTCCCAAAGTACAGCAAAATACACACTAGGCAACACTCCATTACTACATCCATCACTACATTAAAAACATACAAAATTACAACATACAATAGTGCAAATTGAGCAGGTAGCAGCAGGTAGGTTATATAAATAGTACTTACAGATACAGATCTTATAAAATAACAAGTGTTCCCTGATGCAATCATCCTGTGTTCAATGCCTGTATGGCAGAAGGAATAAAGGACTTCTTGTATATATTCCGGCTGGCCCTTGGGGCCCTGAAACGAAGGCCAGACTGGAGCAGCTCAAACTCTGAGTGCTCCAGCCTAATAGTTTTGTCTATCAGGCACACAATGAGGAGCAACTTCCTGACTCCGGAAATTTGTCTAGGACATTCGAGAGAACACAGGTGATCCGTATACATGTACAATCAAACTACAATTAACATGCAGTATCAAACATAACATCCTCCCCGCCCACAATACCTGTTCAACTTACAGTTTGGCGACCTACACCTTCTGCCCAAGGCATCAGCTTGTACTCTTTGTGAAGGATGTGGTTTGGATCCCAGATGATTTTAAGGCCCTACTTCCTCAGTCTCCTCAAATATCTCGTGGAGAGAAGATGGGGCCAGCATGCCAATTATTTTTCCAGCCCTTCTAGTCAGATTTTGAGTTGTGATTTGAGTTTAACGGACAGGTTACCAAACCATGTTGTGATGCTATAACGAATAATAGATTCAACGACTGCCCTGTAGAACAATAACATAATACTTTTATCCACTCCATGGACCGTTCATTATGCACTACACACTTTGCAGACTTACCAAAGACGATCATATTGCACATATTGCAGTATTGCTCATACCACCCTATATGCTGCTACTTTACTACTACTGTACTGTTTAGGTCACTTTGTCTTGTTTTTATTGTTTGCCTCTGTATATATTTTGCTTTTATTCATATTTGCTTTTATTTATTGAACTTTACTATTTTTTTATGCTGCACACTGCTGAAGAGCTGCTAAACAGATTTTCATTGTTCTGAGCACAACGACAATAAAGATCTAATCTAATCTAAACTAATCTAATCTAATCCAATCTAATCTAATCTAATCTCATTTGCTCCGAGAAAAGGAGGCAGTACAGTGTACAGCAGAGCAAAGAAAGCTTAGCTTTTTTTCAAATTCCCCTCTAATAAACATTAATGGCTAAAGGCTATCTGAAATTGAGACCGTGCTCACCACATGGGTCACAAGAACTATAAACCTACAGAATATTCTTTGAAGTTTTAGTGACTATTAAAGAAGCACAATTACATGATTATTTGGCTAAATTGTTGTTAGCTAAATGCTGTTTAGCTAGTTTGCCATTTTAGTTAGCCAGCAGTTTCATTTTGTTCATTTTTCCACTATTTATCATTTCATATTTTTCATTTTGTCTTTATTTAACCACATAAAAGTCTGCTGTTTGACTTTTGTTAGCTTGCTAGTTCGTTTGTTAGCTTTGTAGTAGTTATTTCTTCCTCCAACTTGTTTTGTGACTTTTGTGACACTACCTCATTGCATAGCGCAGCGTGAGTATCAAATTCATCAATATTCCTGGTTCCTGATATGACTGTGAGATACTGAAAGACTAAAAAGTCATATAGGCTCAGCCAGCTACTGGTCTTGAAGGGGAAGTTGCAACTAGAGAATATATGGCAGGACGCAGTGACAAATGACAGAAACAGTGAGAAGTGAAAGCAAAAGTAACCATATTCCACTGAGAAACAAGGCCTGTATAAAAACATTACATTAACATTAACGTGACTTATTGCAGACTCGCTGCATTCGCCAGCTGCTTCTTCCAACATCTATGGTGATTTAAGGATGTTGTTTACCTCAAGCTTCAGGCTAGATGCCATTTGACGGTAAGCAGCCAAATAAGATGACGGACAACTGCCGCAATATGAATCTGAGCAGAACCAAACCTGGTATACCTGGAGAGAGAGACTGGCGGCTGTTACAGTATACAATATATGCTGAAGCTGACAACAGATTCATGTTTTTTTTTCCACCCTTGTTTTATATAGAGGGTAGCACACTGATGCAGTGTTTAGCCTCACAGAAATAAGGTCCTGACTGCAGGTGCTCTGGTTTCCTCCCACAGTTCAAAGACATTCAGGATAGGTTAATTGGTGAATCTAAAATAGGTGTGTGTTAGTGTTATGCTATATATGTATCGGGTATATGTATGTGTTAGCTCAGTAATAGACTGGTGACATGTCCAAGGTGTAGACTACTCTCTCACCTCTCATCTGTTGTGTGCTAAAACAGGCTCAAGACCCCTGTGATGCTGCTTAGTATAACCAGGCATACTGTAGTTATTGGATGGATGAGTATCTAAATACATGAAGGACAAAATGTTAGAAACACCTGGTAATATGACAGAAACGTCCTTCAGTATCACAGACAACCAAATGCATATTTCCCAATAAGTCCACAAGGGTTCAGGGCGGTCCCACTGAGAGATCGGCCTGAGCGCGCCACAGACCCCAGGTCCTGAGAGCTCTCATGCTGACTCACTGAATTCTTTAAAAAAATACTGTACAGTAGGTGAGTAGGTCTGCAGTGCTGCAGTCTGGGCTCGAGGGTATTACCCAAAATACATAACTGTTCTAATATTTAAAAAACAGGATGACAAAGGAAGTTGGAAAACATACAGAAATGGAAAAGTTGGCAAGTTTGTTGATGGTGATTTGATGTGTTGTGCTGGTCTAACAAACATACTTCCTGTATGAACTAAATGAAATGACTGAAAATACAACACTGGAACATCATGATTGGTGAATAAATGTATCTTTACAAAGACAGAGTTTCTATAAAGGTTTTCTAATCATGACCAAAACCTGATTCAAACAGGCGAAAATGCCTCAGTGACCTAAACTTTTATTGGTTCGGCCCAAACAATAATCTGTAATAAAAGATATACAGTGTTAAAAAAAATGTACTAATCTGTGGTGTAACACCAGCACTGTTTGTTGTTTTATTGAACTAAAGTTTCAGAACAAGGTTAAGGCCAATTTTCCTAAATGGTGTTTTTGTTCCCTTGTCAAGAATATTTATTATGAGTTTGTTTTAATGTAAAAACTAATCCAGCGCTTCTCTCTCAGGATGTCTTTCTCTCCATTTTTTCCCTCTCTCTCTCCTTTACAATGAGTCTACAACTGGTCTGAAACAATAGTGAGTGGATTTCGCCTGTGGCCTATGGTCCTGGTGGCATAATCCCCTCATTTTCCATTCCTCACATAGCCCCGGGGCTAGATGGAGATTGTTTTAGAGGTGGCTTTTGTCTGTGTAATAACATGCAACATTCTCTTTTTTTGTATTAAAAAATCTATTCTAACATCAGCACACAGCTACCACTTAGTATAACCTATTTTTATGTGGGTTCCCTTCCCTTCTTCTTCTTAAAAAAAAAAAAAATCACTCTAAGGTTTGAATTGCTCTGCTTACTCGCTTGTTTCTTACTCTTCAATGGTGGAGCACTGAATCAAACAAATCTCCTCAGGGGATGTGCTTCACTAACAGGAAGTGGAACAAGCAAACAGGCACATGTGTTTATGCATGTGGGTGTGTATGTTTGTGTGTGTGTGTGTGTAACTGAAGGACACACACACACTGGGCTGGGTGAAGGATAAGAGAAAGAAAAAGAGAGATTGATTGCAGAGGTTAAAGTTTTCTGGTGCTGCACTGGGTTTCCATCATATGGCCATTTTCACAAAGACCACTGTAACAAAAAAAACCCAAAAAAAACGAACTCAGTGCAGGTTTTTGTTTGGGAATAAAGTTTATCCTGTAATGTTCAGCCTTGCAACCTAACATTTCACAGTAAATAATGGTGTGAGAGTAAAAGCATTCATTACCCAGTCAAGCAGCACACTCCCTTCTCCGAGGTGCAGCACGTGTAACCTCTCGCACACTTGAGCGGTATTTAGGAATGAAAGGTAAGTTAATGAGTTCTACTGGAGATGAAATTGCAGTTGAAAAAGGTATAAGAAACAAATAGAGATGGGCCTCTTAATGGTGTTTGTCTCTGTACTGGAGAAGTAGTTACTGTATAGAATCAGCTGGAAGAAAGCAATCTTTTAGTACAAGACCTTCTCACTGGATTGTTGTGTGAGTACTTAAACACACAACGAATCTCCAGGAATACAGCTGCTGTTTTAGTGACTGTCTGTGTATTCAACCAGATATTATTTGTATTTGTGGTATTTTTGAGAAATTTATTTCTGATCCCTGTGTGCACACCTCGCTAAGTTTAATTTCCATTATTTAGTTGCTCAAATGTTTCAAAGGTTTGTCACACCTTTTTTTTCATTGAGAGTGACAAAAGAGGAGAAAATATCGTTGAAGAGGAAAATATGATTTCAGCAAAGGATAAATGTTGTCAACCGACTCTATGAAAAGGGCAGGATGTGAATATCATAATCCTTCCCCTACTGAAGAGAAGAGACAATTACAGTGTACATTTTTCGGCAAAGAGAGATAGCTTACATGATCTTGTGTAACCTTTACTTACATTTTTGAAGTCGTGCACCTCAAGTACCTCCTCGCTCCCGTTCCCCATTATGAAGATCTCAATGTGCTGACCTGGGTCAATCTCCATCACACTGTCTGTCTCCACGCCATCCAATACAGCTTTGTACTGATGGTCATACACCTGAAATGACAAGAATAAACACACACTACTGTGACTAACAGATCAACACAAAAAAAATAAACTTATCATTGGCTATATCATCGTTTTGTAATAAAGAAAATAAAAACATTTGTAAAAACATAAAAATTAAACCAATTTCTGACTTTCTGAATCCACCAAAAATGACTTTGCAGTGAACATAAGATTAAGCTGTCCAGACCTCTGAATCGCTGCCCACATTTCAGTGATTTTCAGCGATTCAAATAAGTCTGATGTTATTATACTCATTGACAGCTGTTTCCTTGGATGGAAAATCAATCAGGCCAACCAGCACTTTTGTAGGGTAGGACTAAAGATGGGGACGTCATCTTCCTGTGCCAGAGCCAGAAAAACAGCAATAACCATGAAAAATACTGACAGGAAAATTGCCACAAAAAGGGGGACAAACATGGGTGCAATTGTGCAGTTGAGTTACAGAAATAATGGCTCTTAAATCAGCAATTATTTTGTAATAAAGTGCTACTGGTAACTACTATTACAGCTTCCATGTTGACTGAAAATGGAAGGGCAAATACGCCACTTGCTACTGCTTAGTTAGAGCAAAAATAACCAATCAAACAGAAAACAGGTAACAAGGAAACAATGTCCGACTGGATAATGAAATTAAACTAATTTGCAGTTCAGTCAGATTATGAAGGTAACATAAAATAGAATAAGAAAATTGGTTTTAGGAGTTTCAATTTTTTAATATGTTAAACATGAATGGATTGATTCTTCGTAGCTGGAATCAAGGTCGATGAAAGTGGTGAAAGTTCATTTTAAACATTAAAGTTGCAGGCTATTAAACCAAAACAATGAACAATATCCAGAAAGACGCCAAAATGCTCTGTATAGCTGAGGGGGACTTTAGAGTTGGGTGATAAATCTGTGAGTAACGACTTTCATAGTACACACAGTCAGTTGATCCATTGCTGTTGTAAAAATATTGATTAGTGCAGCTTTAAAGTATCAAAGACTGAATGTATTTAACTCCTCATATAACTATATATGATTATATATATGCTATAACTATATATAACCAAATATATCTGTGGTGCAGCTGTAGAAAGTTCCGGTGACTTTCTACTGCTGCACCACAGAGAGCATCCTAACATACGGCATTTCTGTATGGTATCTCAGCTGCACAGCAGCTGATAGGAAAGCTCTTCAGCGGGTCGTCTCCTGCGCATAGAAGATCATTGGGATACAGCTCCCAGCCCTGGAGGACATCTACAGCTCACGCCGCCTCAGGAAAGCTACCAGCATCTGTAAGGACTCCACACACACATGCCATCGTCTGTTTGAACTCCTTCCATCTGGCAGAAGTTATAAGGCCTTCTACGCCCGCACCTCCAGACTAAGAAATAGCTTTTTCCCCAGAGCTATAACTGCTCTGAATCAGTCCACTAAATACTCCCCATAATCTGTCTGACTGCCCCCATAATTGTCTGGCACAACTTGACTTCACGTACACACACATACTGCACTATGCCACCAAATAAGCTATATGGTACACAGGGGTCCACTCTCATCCATTCTGTGTTACTGTCTGGATATCGTGTCCAATATCTGTATCTACAACACAGTGACAGCTGCTGTAATTAATAACCTCAGTGTACAGGGACTCATACATTCACCCACATTGTGTTTTTATGAAGACTCTATATCTACATTTCTACTCTGTTTTGGTTTTGGTGTCTGTGTACTGTCAGACACTATTTATACTGTTTATACTGCACATACTGTGCATAATGTTTACATTGTTTGTCACATAATTGCTACTTTTTAGTGTATAGTTTCTGTTGTTGCATTGCAGCTGAGTTGTTGTACTAGTTACTACTTACTCACTGTTCATACTGTTTGTCACTTTATTGCTATTTTATCTTATTTGTTGTTCTATTTTTACCTTATTTATTTGTATTTATAGCATTGATACGGAAGTCACAAACATCATCTTGTTGTACTTGTACAATGACAGTAAAGCTATTCTATTCTATTCTATTCTAACTACATCCAATATCAAAAACAAAACAGCAGCTATAGTACTGAGAGGAGATCTTGCAAATGATGTGTGTCAATACAGAGGTAAAAATGACAGCTCCATAAACTGCAACATTCAGTGATGACAAGCTGTAAGGTGTTACAAGAAAAATATTAATAGAAGTTTGCCTGAAGTAAGTAAAATAAAGACTTTTTGAATCTCACGTACAGTTATAGCTCACTCTTTACTGTTGCCTTTAAGCAGTGTTGTTTATCACAACTACTTGCTTATATACTGTTCTCGGACACGCATGGATAGCTCTTGAAATTCCCTGTCTGAAAAATGATTCATGCCCACCAGCTGAAAATATGCTATTAATATTTATGTGAGGGTTGTGTTATGATGAGAAATATATTGCTGAGTTCATCTTCATCTGTCTCAGTGGCAAATCAGAGCCTCGCCAATGAGATGCATGATTAATGAATACACTCGGATGGGAGTCCATCAGGATTTATATCCCTCATCAGAAACATCTGAATGTCCTCTAACACTAAATTAGCTTTCACTTTACTCTTTTTCACATGTTCAGTATTTAACGCATTTTGTTTCTGCTTGCTTATATGCAATATTCAGGACATTTACAGCACATCACATATAGTATAGCGGTGACTTTTTCTTTTTTCTTTTGGTGGGAGAACAGAGTAATAATGATAAAATGGAATATAATTCTTAATAGAAGATCACTGTTAGAATGGCAGTAGCCTATAAATCTCCATTAACATGGGTCACAGTAGCCTTGGCTCCAAAGAGAAGTACAACTTAAACTCGTCAGGAGAAGCCAAATTAAGATGGGCTTGAAATTTAAGTGTCAATTGAGCAGTTATGGATAAAATTGGGGCTATTAAACAGTCTGAAAGTCTGTGTGGTGAATTAAAGTTCTCTTTGAGCATTTCTTTTATATTAACATAAAGGTGGAATGAGGGAATAGATTCTGGAGGCTTATTGATTTATACTAAAACAGTGAATTACATTTTCAGCAGGCTATCACTTTTGATGAAAATCCAGCAGTGAGAATCTCCCCACCGCACCATGTTGAAATAGATAATAATGTATTACAACAGTTTGACTTCAACTGGTTCAATATCCAAAGCCGCTGCTGTGCACCATAATTGGTATTCTCAAAATAGAAATGAATAGCCTCTGTATGGCCTCTTTTGATACTTATAGATGCTTCAGTACATTGGTAAACTTGCAGTGTGATTCATGCTGCAATAAGTGGAAGGCTTTAGAACACAGCACACTATTTTGCCTCACTGTAATGATGACGGTAGTTAAAATTATTTTTTGTGCTGATTCTCATTATTTTCACCGCTGTTACAATACATATATGTTTGAAATTAGGCAACGGTAGATTTAAATAGGACTTGTTTCTCATAATTTACTTATCTTGTTCCATTTCTAAATAGCAATTCATGGAAACTGTCACTTGGCTGCAAAACCTTTCAAAAAAAAAAAAAAAAAAAACTCTGTGAAAGTTAATTAGCTTCCCATATGACACTGAACAGGCAGATAAAAGGCCAGCACATGGGAAAGGCTCCAATTTATCTCTGTACAAGGACTCTGAAAGGCTACTATGTGACTCATTTGGTCACAAAGACTTTAAATACATTTGAAACTCTCAAACAATTATTCCACTGTGACATTAAAGCTAGTAGGCAAGATTTTTACATAACATACACAAGTCATATAGTTTGACAAAAAAAAAATCTTAACTCGAGGTCCACTTTTAGTCACAGACACTTACGTCAAGGAAATTACCATTTATATATTATATAAATATAACTACACAGTTAAATTCGGTGGAAAAAAATGTTAAATCAACATTACAAAAAATACAGCACATAAGGAGGAGCTGCGTATCAGCAGAGTAATAGTGAGAAGTTTCGGGTTACAATGGTTATACATCACCCGCATAATAATGATTGGATGTTAGCAGTCAGCTGATTACCACACAGCTATGAATGAGTCAGTGATTGCAATGCATGAATAAAACAGCTAACCAATCAGCTATTGAAAATGCGACTTTAGTTCTCTTTGCCTGAACTTACACCATTCAACCCTTCAACCATGTCTCACAGTTTTCCTCATCTACATAACAACTGCGCAAACTCCATCTGCCGAGGAAGACTGTGATATGTTGTTGTTATGGCAAAAAGCTTGTAAGCGGATGTTTAAAGGAAGCAATTTATTTTTTTTGGAAAAACCATATCAGACATAAATTATTAGTGAAAGCAGAGCATGTTTAAACGTTGTAAAACATGACTGGAAAGGAACTTTTTTTGTGAACTACTGATCTTTCAAGCTCAACCAGTCCAAACATAGAATAGTATTGTATCTGCTAAAGATCTGTTCAAACTATCTTTTGAGTAAAATTGATCAGATTTCTCTAATGACTGCACTTTTACCCTGATTTTAGTGTGACTGACAGAAAAAGCTACATAAACAAATACAACAAAAATTATCATCCAGTATCTGGTACTGTATATAAAACCTTAAAGCTGCATTAATAGATTTTTTGGATGCTCGGGGGCAGTGCAATGCGCTATAAACATAACATTGTCACACCATCACCTTATAAAGTTTACAGGGCAAACTTATCAGCAGCATTCATTCATTCTACTTTTAGTTCTGTTTTGGTCTCCTCACCAACGCGAAGCGTTCCCCCCTTACCTCCCACTGAAGGAATGATTACCGATCATATTACGAGATTGTAAAACCAAGTCTTATGTCTCAAGTCTCAAGTAAAAAATAAACAACAACAGCAAAACAGCTGTTGCGTCTGGAAATACCATTGATGAGAGCAGTGGGACTGAATCAAAACAGTAAAGATGGAGGCCGTTAAACCAAAACAATGAGCAGAAAGACGCTATAAAGCTGCAAGTTGGAGGGTAAATATCTGTGGATTTGTCACTACGTGTGACCCCTTTTTACATGACATGTAGCTATTTGATCCATTGTTAATATAAAAATATTGACTAGTGCAGCTTTAACTATAGACAGGCACTATAACCTGTACATGATTGTATTCATTTTACACCTTTGTTCAAAAAAACATCCCTAGCAAGTTTAACATCTCTACTCGTAGCCTGTCTTTTAATAACCATTATTTCAGAAGGAACTGTCTTTGATAATGAATCTGGCCATTTCACGAACGACTGCACAGCTCTCTGAAATCACATTTCATGATTTTAGGGATTTGACATTCTCAAAATTCAAAAGAGTTTCCTGTCAACATGTGAAGCTTCCAACTGTGGCTTTAACCAACAGACTCTAATCTGAAGTTCAGCACTGACTCCCTGTTGTCTCACCTGCACTACAGCTGCTGAGAGCACGTTGAAGTGCAAAAACAACTCACAGGAATAAGAGCATTGAGGTTTTTAAGAAAGCAAAGCAGCCACAACAATACAATCACATCTTTGGATGTTGTTATTTCTGAAAACTGAACAGTGTATTTGCATACTTAAAGGTTACATTGCAAACAACCTGGCGTTGTTGCCAAAGAAACATTGCAGTGAACCAAAAGTTGTTTATTTATTTATTTGTCCAATATCCAGCCCGTCCTCACAAGAAAAATGACAGTATAGGTAGAAAGTTCAGTCAGCAAAAACAACCAATAGTTATGTTTGAATGACAGACGCCATCTTGTGGCCATAGTAATTGAAGTCACTCAGTTCAGATTACGTCTACATAAGGTTCATAATCAGAGGTAGTGGGTCGGTAGATAGATGGCGAAAAGTGGATTCAGCTGCAGGAGACCGCTGTTTGCTTCCCGTTTCCAACCGCAAATGTCATGTTTCCAACCGCAAGTGTGGATAGTTTTTTAAAAACCGTAACAATGATTGTCATGGTGTTTACTGTTGCTATGAGGACGAACGTTGCCTAACTTTAAGGAAGTAGTAATTTTAACCCACACCACGTTTTAAGTGATCATTTTAACCCAAACCGTGATCTTTCCCTGACCCTAACCAAGTGGTTATTGTGCCTAAACCTAACCAGACCTTAACCACAGCGTTTTCCCACCATAAAACATAATTATTTTTTAACTGTGATTTGTAACAGTTTTGGAAAACACAGATAGAGGCGGAATATTAGAAAATGCTATGGGTCGTTCAGGAGTGCATGTTACAATCGACCTATGTGGTCGTTTAATTATGAGGATGTGTTGCCAATATCCCTGCGGACTGGTCTATTCTCACATCACAAGATGCCTGTTGTACAGTATGAGATAAAGAATTCAGATATCCACAGCGAGAAAAACATTCAAGCTAAGGAATGTGAGGCGATCTGTGCAGAAGCCTTCACAAACAATGCCTTGTTTATTTCCTCTGTTCAAGGTTTCTGTCTGAAGTGGTTCTTAACAACCTCCAACTAGATGGTTTCAAACACAGACTCAGTGAAAGGAGTGAATGAGAAGCGGCAGGCACAGCCAGACCTGCGGGTTGTTTGTGCGAATGGGTTGTGGTGTGGCACCTGAGGACATTAAGCAAAGGTCACATAGATGTTGTTACAGGTGAGTGGGTCGCAGTTGGTACTGTGTGTTGGTGTGTGTGTTTGTGTGTGTATGTGTGTGTGTGTGTGTGTGTGTGGAGAAATAGAGTGTGCATATGTGCATCTATGGAGGAGGCGGCCGTGAGAATGAGAGAGATGAGTTGATGACAATATGGCCTCTTAGTTGTCCTTGAGGGTTAGGAGATAGAGGCTCCAGTCAGGCGGAACTGGATGCCTGTCACTCATGGCGGGGTGGTGATGGTAGGGGGGGGGGCCCTTGCAGACGTGGGCGGGAAAGGTGGCGCGGGGGCTGCACAGTGCACAGGCCCTCCTGGGAGCCATAGGCAGCCTTGAGATAGATCGAGGTGGGCAGCAGCTTAGACAGTCACACCGGTGAACACTCTGTCCTTTTGGTTTTAGTCCTCTAGTTTTAACCCGACTGGAGAGTTGTGGACTCAGATTTTGTTTGACAAAACTTGCTAAAAACAAGCCTGTATTATGTTTAATTCATATGATGCAGTTAATTTCAAATACATCACCAAGCATATATTATAGACAACAAAATAGGTTGTTTGTTAGTGTAACCATTAAAACCAAATAATCTGCAAGGCACTCATGAATGAAATGTAATATGAACGTAAAACTAAGATCACTAAGACCATTATGAAAAAAGTGTTTTTGACTTTTAGGTAAGATGTGAACTGCGTCCAGTTACTTCTAAATCAAGGACACAGCCCTTCCAAGGAAAACGACACAATAGGTTGTAATGTCTGTCACCCAAAAATTACATAGTATAGTTATGTTTGAGTGACAGATGCCATCTAGCGACTGTAGTAATAATGACCCGGAGCAGTGGCGCAGTTGAGATGAAATCACATTTCCAATGGCGAGTTGTGAGTCGGGACAGTTTTTAAAAAAATACGTAACTATGATCACCCACTAACCTTAACCTTTATGGTTATTACTGTAGCTGTAGATTTAAGGAAGCAGAAACTTTAACCCACATACCAAACACTCTACTGTTCTGGAGTATTTGGTTGTTTAATTTTGAGGAATGTAAACATATATATACTCTTTATATTAATGACTGTTGATGCTGCTGGTTTTCCAGAGAGTCTTTAATTGCATGGCTGTTAAAATGAGAACTGACAAATGCTTATCTGGTGAGAACTATATCTATATAGAATACAGTTATTGATGATATGATATTGTTTTGCATATTTTTGTTCAGTTTTTTAAAATTTCATCCCTGTGCTTTGCATTCACAGACAAAAATTGTACACCTAAACCTACATACAGTATGTAGATGTCTATTACGCTGATCATAATTTAAATTATTGAGCTATGGCCAACACACTACTCATGTAAACAAACCATTCAAACTCTAATGTAAATATCGGAGTTAGTCTGTTTTTTCTGCTTGAATGCAGCTTTAAATAGACTCAGAGAGAATTGAACACTGACATTTCTTACTGCCTTTTTAAAGGGATTCTTGAATTGTACTGACAATGAAACTGCAGATAATCATGCTTTCCTGAGAACTGAATCATACAGAGTTTGATATCTTTGGATCTCTATCTATTGTAGTGTGCCAGTAGTTGCGATGATTATTTGTATAAATTCAAACTAGTGAAGACTCCAACCATTTAAGATTTTTTCTGTTGCCATTTATACAGCTTTTGTCTGTGCCTTATTTTCAAGGATGTGCGTGGTGTTATTATTGGCTGATATACTGCAGTGAAATCTAGCCCTGGTAAGTGTCGGGTGTCTTATAAATGAATTACAGAACTAAACTTTTGAGAAAAAACACCTCTGTAACATCTCTCAGGTATAAAAGAAATCATCAGTCTTTTCTTTTTCGACAGTGTTTAAACTCAAAACAGCTGGGCATGGAAAACCAGACTCAGATCACCTCAGCTTTCTTGCCTGTGATGCACATGGAGCTTTTTCTCTGTTTCCCTTGTCTCTACTGCTGGCTCTGCTGTCCTCAAACAGCCTGCACCACACTCATTTTTTCAGAGCTCATGTCTCTTCACATGGGCAGTCACATGAGAACTTCTGATGTCTCCCAAGTACTCCGGTCGCACTCTGGTTGGAAATGTTGTTTTTATTATAGTTTCTCATTTTCTCAGTAGTAGAAATAGAACATCTCTGTTAGACCCATTGGGTTTATATTTTCCATTGGAAGTTGCCACTGCAGAGGTGTAACCTTTGCAAATAAAAGCAAACACAGCTACTGCCAGAATAACTAAAGGCACAGTTCACCTCAAAATCAAAAATACATATTTTCCCTCTACCTGTAGTGCTGTTTATCCATCTAGATTATTTTGGTGTGAGTTGCTGAGTTTTGGAGATATCGGCCACAGAGATGTCTGCCTTCTCTTGAATACAATGGAACTGGATGAAACTCAACAGCAATGTCTCTTTCCAGAAACAATCAGTAGATGCACGCTTCCTTCTGCACAGTGACACGGTTGGCAGGTGTAGTTCAGTAGGAAGAAAATAGTTCCTTCAGGAAACTGCTCACAACAAGGTCTTTGGATTATCTTGAGTAACTGGGTCATGATTTCTGGAAAGAGACACTGCTATTGAGTTTTACAAATGTATTTTTTTTTAGCTTTCAGCACCACAAGCCGACAGTCATCCAGTTCCATTGTATTTGAGAGACGGCAGACATCTCTACGAATGATATCTCTAAACCTTGGCAACTCACACCAAAACGATCTAGATGGATAAATAGCACTTCACGTAATCCACCCCTCTAACAATGAGATTTAAAAAGAGACACACACAGGCACACACACACACGAACTGAGTTTCACCAGAAACACGACAAAATTACAGGTAATGAAAACAAACCTGGGAGGAGAATACTTAGAAATGTAACACATTAAGCCTAGAGAAAAGCAGGAGCAGGTTCCTATGGAGATATTGCTTGAAAATGAGGATCCGCAAGGGAAATAATTACAGGCCGTATAGATTTCCCACCTAGAAACACTGGCCTTCACACATGTTAACACATGTTCACTATAGTCACTGCGTGGTCTGCATTTTTGTAGATCTGTTTTCTCTGGCAAGGTGATTTTTAGATTTTATTTATAAAATCCGAAATAGAGAGCGGAGAGAGATAGTAGGAGATCTGATTGTGTGGTGTCTCGAGACTATGGGGATTATGCTTGTGGACACTGATTACCGAGCCTGTCAACTCCCAAGGCCTGCAGAATTTGGATATGAAGTAGAAATGCTCTCCGGCTGCCAAACACATGCAGGATCCTGTTTGGTGATGCCTGCTGAATACAGGCAGCTGGTTCTGGATGGGCGCCAGCTCGGAAAATTCAATTTAGAAAATACTGGTCAGTCACTAATGCGTCATCAACTTAGTCGGTACAGGGTAAAATGAGCCCATTGGCAGCGCGTGACATCAATCTCACTGAAAACAACCTGACAGCAAGGACAATACAACACAGTGCAACATGTGTAAATACAGTATGTGGCTGTACATCACCGTTTTTATGATGACACTGCATCTATCTTTCTGTTGGTTTCTTTCAGAGTACTTGTCAAAGAGTATATTTACATACACATACATTGAAATTAAGATATATTCCGGTGTGTAAAGGTTAATTGCACTAAAACCTTTTTACAATACACATTATGAAAAGGTAAAAACAAATATTAGAGAAATTTTACAATATCCCCATACTATACTAATGCCAGCATGTAATTCTGTAATTATAACACACTCCTTAAACATTTACATTGATATTAGTAATTGGATCAAAAGCCCTATAAAGCTACACCCTAACTGTTGATATTATCATATAAAAATCTGTATGTCATCATCATCTTCAATTGGAGGAAGGATTTAATTATAGTATATTGACAAACATAAAAAAGCACAGAGTAAGAATGAACTGATTTCCTCTCCAAGTTGTTTATTCCACATTTTCTATATTTTCTATCTGGATTTATGGTGGCATATAAATACCTCAGTTGGGTTTCTATTTTTCTGTTTTAACCAAACTGAATGAGTCAAAGATCAGCAGTAAACTTGCATGTTTTATCTCAAAAGTAAAGTCCATTGTAATATACCAAGTGAAAGAGTGGATAAGACCTTAATTTCCTTAAGTCCCACACATCCTGATTATAGAATAAATCCACATAATCTGAGTTTACATGTTGATATGCACTAGAACATAGTTATTTTCAGTGAAATTTGAGCAAAATAAATTTGACAGAGATCAGAAGTGACTCCTCTGCCTTCACTATGTAGGTTCAAAGCTATGCAGAAAACTACTGTAACCACACCCCCAATAAAAACAGGAGTCAGCCTTTGATGTTTTTACTGGAAGCCATTGTGAAACTGAAGTATCGGATAAAAGACATGAAATGATGATTACAAATCAGAAAGAGATGAGCTACTATATAAAGAAGAGCTAGACCAAAGGTGTTGTAAAATGAATATAGTACAAGAAAACTGGATTTAAAAAAAGTATAGATTAGCTGTCCAATTAGTTACATTATCCCTCATGCAGGAAAAAAACAAGTAGTCCCCATAGCATAGTAAGCATAACACATTATTTAGTCTGGTAAAAGTAGGCCTGTACATAAACAAAGTTTCCATTCAAATGTAGCACAAATTTTAGCTGAATTTCCAGAAAATCTGCAAAAGCAAAAGGTGAATTAATACTCATTTCCCTCCACTGCTATTATGTGAATATTAGGAGTTGGGCTCATTGAAAAAAAAAACAAAAAAGATTGTTGTAGTTGTAAATTCTCCAGCACAGTGCTATTAAATCATTGCCATTAAATCATTGCAGAAGAAGAGGGCGTGACGAAATGATGTAGACACAAGATCTCCAGTGAAAATTTCTGGCATTTCCATTCAGGGTTTTTATGTGCAAATTGAAAATGTGTATAAAAACAGACGGATGGAAACCCACTTATAGAGTCCAGAAGAGTAAAAGCAAGGACAGTAAAATACCAACCCTGTCTCGTAAAAGTAACATTAATATTTGTAACAGCAAATACATTTTGAGAGAAACATAATACTTTCTGGACTACGTTTTTATCAACATAATGAGGAAACATTGTTGATTAATGTATCTACAAAATGTATTTTTAATTTGTTCTCCCTCAAATATCCGCTTATAGCAACAAAAGCCTGATTAAACTTGTACAAGGGTTATGTTTAGGCACACGCAGCACTTGGTTATTGTTATGGAAAGATCACAGTCTTATATATTGTCTAAAATTGTTCATCTTTTAGGACTAGAACAAATGCTTATTTATTGTAATTACCCATCCAGTCTTATTTTATCCACCAAAATATGTTTAACATTCAAATTAACCACCACACAGAGCTTTTTTGGAAGCATATTCAGAGCAATCCTCAAAACATAAAACCAAGGCATACAGTCTGAACTTCTGTCTGGAGGCTGCATGTATGTGCCCAGCAGTCAGTGTGTAATGAAAGGACACAGAATCAGAGTCTGGCTTTAAATATAAACATTTGGCACTGAGACATTTCTGCATTGTAATTAGCACCACTCTTTTCTGCGGTTTTGTTATATGTGGAGGTAAATAGCTGGATGCAAGCAATTAAGAAACAGTGCTCAATTTAGCCCTCCCTTTTATCTTCAGGAAGTTCTGTCAATAGAGCCAACACATGCCACTGGATGTTTTAACTCAAAAATATGCTGAACTTCGATTGTTCACCAGCGACTACACTGAAATCAAATAATTCAAACTTGATCTTACTGAAAATGATGATGTTATTGCATACTTGTGCTTGAACTCTTGCATTTTTTGTGGTGTCTTAATGTCTTTTTGGAAGCCATACAAAAATCACAATCTGAGTATGTGGTGTATGTAGCATTAAATGGCAAGCTAAAACTAGGCTGGCGTGGGGTTAAAGTGCTTTTGGGAATTCACCCAAGCAATTACTTAAAGCATCAATTTGATGTTAAAATGTTTAACAGCTGCCAGTGCCAAAGGCCAGTTAAGGAAAATCCTAAGGTCATTAGCCTCTCAAAGAATAAACTAGGACGTGTCAAGATGCAAGGCTTAATGGAACCGTCCTCCTAACGCACATTAACACTTTTAAAACAAACAGCTACAGGCGATTCACCTCACATGTACCTCCCTTGTGAGCCAATTTTGTTGTTTGATAGAGTATTTTTCTTATTCCAGCAGATAACTCGCTAACACACAGAAAGTGGGATGCCACTCTAAGATATTTCCAGCAGAAGTACAGTGGAGTATAATCACAGAAACACGTATAACCATCTAAAACATCAACCATAAAGGTCAGATTTTGGAGTCAGTCTCACATGAGCAAAGAGCAAGAGCTTTTTTTTCTAGTCTCGGCATTTTGCACTGATGTTCAATAATCACACAAATCCACTGTAGAAGAAGAAAGGTTATAAAATCCCCTGCTGGCAGAAATCTCAATAGACCTGAAAGTAATGCAGCCACAGGTTAAAAGAAAGTGATTTTAACAAAAAGTGAATTGTGACATTTCATCACAAAAACACACTTGAGGTGCATTAAACATCACAAACTGATATAACAGTGTAAGAGTATCTGAGGTTGGATTTTTCCTTTAATGGTCAGCAGAGTGGAAAACCATATTGATGGTAAGTTCAAAACCAATCCCCTTGAAAAGAAGTTGTTTCTATAGGCATTTGTGGTACAGAAAATGCTTTAGCTTCACAATGTAATTGGTTTGAGTCGGATGCCCTTAATCAAATTGGTATCAGATAGGTGTCAGATAGCGCAGATGGCTATCGGTGAACAATCAATGTGAGATATGTGATCTCTTCCATTTGAGCTCTTCACAGAAGTACAGCAGGTTATGTAGATATTAATTTCTCCATTATGTAGATATCCATTTCCCAAAATGCCAAACTTCTTTACAAGAAGAATAGTTTTGGGAAATTGTCTTATTTGCTGTTCTGAAGATCAATACCACTCTCATATCTGTACAGTAAATATGAAGCTAGAGCCAGGAGATGATTAGCTTAGCTTAAAGACTAGGAAGAGACAGCTAGCCCTGAAAATCAGCCTGCCAGCTCCTTTAAAGCTCAACAATGAACACGCTGTATATTATTTGTTTACATCATATAGAAACAAGACTAAAAAAGACTAAAAATGACAATTTGTGTTTACAGGGAATTTTATTTTCTTGGTTAACTTGGAGGATGAACTGTTATTCGTCAAGAAATAGTATGTAACTCTCCCTAAAATCACAAATGTTTGCTGTCACATTTCTATTTGTCTGATTAAACAAAGATAACATCTTAATCAGTGAGCTTTAGAAGTGCTGGTAGGTATATTTTTGAACTTTCTGCCTCCAACTTAGCAACACACAGATATCAGAGTGGCATCAATTGTTTTAACTGTTCATTTTAACTCTTGGAAAGGAAGTTAACAAGCATATTTTCCCAAATGTAAATATTTGAAGAGAACAGCATTAACATCAGTTGTTTCAGCAGAAGCCAATAACAATACGTTCAAGTGACAGAAATCTCTAGTGACCGTAGGAGTTATGATTCTCGTCTGTTGGGAGGAGTGATGTTGTTACAGAGCAGCTAGTCTGCAGAGGGAGGAAGTCGGAGTTGTTTGATGGGTAAACAAAATGTCAGACTTTAACACTGGAGACTTGTGTTCACTTGCCATTTCTTACTTTCAATGTTTCTTTTAACCATCATCATCCCCTAACCTTAACCAAGTTGTTTTTGTTTAATTTTATTTGGAGCACTTGTAGAGACTTACTGTGTTGTGCTTCTTGTTGATTCAGTGTGAAACCAGAGGTTCGGTAAAGAGTTTTTCTGCACAGCCTTTCAAAAGCTAAAAATAGCAAAGAGGAAATAATAGCCTACTTAAAAAAAACAAAAAAACAAAAACCAGTTACCAAATAAAAAGGCTCTTCCAGGAGAACCTTTTTTTGTCAGGAATAATGGAGCATGGACTTATCTGAGGGTTTGTGGAATATATGGAGCACATTTGTGCAGTAACTCAAGTGGAATTTTGGCAGAACTCACAAACTATCATACTTCTGCTGTTTTATTTTCATTGCGGAAATCCATTGATCGCGGAGCCTCTGAATCTTGAACGCAGCCTACCTCTCTCTTCTGTCAACCTACTCATAGCTGAAAGGGGTGTAATGACCCACTTTTTCTTTGTCCCCCAGCGACTCTGCTGCTTACCACGTTTGACCACCTTGCTGTGGTCGACTACAGTCTGCAGCTGCTGTTAATTTACAGGAGCACTGTGCACCCCCTTTTTCAGGTCTGAAGCATATATATGACTAATCACACCAGTCATTTTAAACAACTTGAGCTCTCTCTGGCAATAAATCACCTTGATACGTGCTACTGTGCCGATAATAGAGCTGCTTTCAGGAGGGAGAAGGGTAGGGGGAACTTTGGGAGCTATTCAATGCTTTTTGGTCAACACACTATTGTGAAACAAACTCGGACTGGGACATATTGTTGTTAGATGAGTAGTTTGTTCTGTGATCTCAACAAAAATCAAAGTGGAAACAACAAAGGGTTGTATTTTCTTTATACAACAGCCTGGGGAATATGATGTTTCCCTGGACTTTTTGCTTAAAAAGTACATATTTTCCTTCCTTTTTATCTTTTTTTTCCAGTTATAACGTTCACAAAATTTACACAATGTGTGCTCTATAAATATGCCATAGAGGTTTTCCAAGTCACAATTACCGTATGTCTTCAAGCTAATGTGACACCGACCCTATCCAGGCTTAAAATGAAATATTGTTCACGTACATTTTCCCAGTGTTTGATCCACGTTCAATGTTTCTCAAAAGTTTTAGCCAACCCTAGATAAACTAGAAAGAGGAAATAGTGGCTTTCTTCTTCACCTCAATAACGATGAGAAAAAAGGGCTTCCAAAATGGCCAGGAGTATACTTTTTTATCTTCACCTGCCAACTGTGAGACGGAACAGAGGAACTTCACAAGGCCTTTAAAGATGGTGTTAAACCACCTTTTCGGGACATGACAAATGATGTAACATCCCCCAAATTCCACAAGCCAACATGATATAGATATGTCTTCCAAGGTATCAACAACCAGCAAAAAATAGTAAAAAAGAAAATGAAGTTAAACAATAGAAAGACCTTGACTATGACTGCGTCGTGCCATTTCTCTTTCCTCCCTGTCATTGCACTGTTTCATGTTGCATCTTCCCTTTGTGCTTTTCCCTGTCAAGTAACCACTGTGCCGAGCTGAAGAACAATCTGCTCCTTGTCAGGAGTGCTGAATGAATCCTGTTGCTTATTGTTGAGGTGAACATGTTATTTGAATACGACCAATCTCCTGTAATAAAAGGGCCGTTGTGGTTTATGAAATATTCATCAAAGGTATCCCCTAGAGACTCGGATGCATTCAGAGGCATATCTCAGTATCTGAAACAGACTTCAACAGACAAAAGATTGCAAGCAGTGACTGCAAGCTTCGGAACTATGAGGCAGACAGTCACAAGGGGAGTGACCTCTATAGTGGATATGTCTCCTTGTCGCTCTGCTGGTTTTCAGCCATTCCACCTCCTAATAAATCAACACGAGCACACTCTGGGATCCAGCAGCTAAGTGGCATTTAAGAAACAGCTTGTGAGAGCTGTAAGGCTGCAATTTGGATCATTTAGACACAAGGCAATAATTTGGCCAGATGAACGGCATTAACAGCAACTGGAAAGTTTCTAAGCTGCTAAAGCCACTAAAAAAAAGAATCCAAGTAGCATTTTGTTAAAAGTCAATGAGGACTGAACTTCTTGTAGTTCCGAAGGGCAAAAATGCTTTCCATTTGTGCAGGTTCACTCAATATTTGGGATGTGACACGCTTAAACTCACTGGCAATTTACCAACAGATGACAATACATAGTCGCAGTGCTATTTATCAGTAGTGTTTGTAGTACATTTCTCTGCGTGCCAACTTATGCATAAAAAATATGCGTTGAAAGCAATAAAACCCTGTGTACATTCAGCTTACTGCAAAAAATGCCAAGATACTGTGTCTTCTACAAATACCTATAACAGCAGCCTCTGTAGACATCCATGGTTTAGTCAGGATGATCAAGGTTGGAACTGCTAGAGTGCGACCACCTCTCTTCTTTTATGATCACAACACAGTTTATACTCCCAGAACAGCAAATCCCCCTACCATTACTTCATCTGCGCCTTGTAACATATAGAACAAGCCAACTATGTCCATAACAAGGTAGACTGTTAGAACAATTCCTAACAGAGCTGCGGGGAGATATACAGGCTCATAATTGCTCAAACATTGTTTACACCATGCGTCTGCCTTGAAGACACAATAAAAGGGGGGGGGAGTGATAGTCCTATGCAGAGACACTGGGCTATCACACTGGGACTATGGGTACTGACAAGAAGCTCTTCGTCTGTTGCCATGGCCCCTGTGTGGGTTGCATGTCAACGCTGCTCTGCCCTTCTTTTTAATAACACTGAAAAATACTTTGAAGACCCACTGGGGGAACACAACACATTATACCCCCAATGGTCTGGGTCTGTGATTTTATAGCTTAACATTGTCTCTTGCTATAAAAAATAAAAATAAAATAAATAAAAAAAACCCTCATCATTTGATTCAGTTTTTCAGCATAATTTACCATCAAGCCTACATGGTCCATCATGGTCATCCACTGATGAAAGGCATGCAAATTAAACCTTTTGAGAGAGCAAATTAATGCTTTTCAGAGTTTTTGCCACTGGTTAGGAGTAGAAATTTAAGAGAGCCAGGGAACGACCAATGTGATATATATTTTTTTCTCAGGGCGAAGCAAACAATCAGTTTTTCTCTCAGTGTTATGTGCAGTAAAAAGGTAGCTTAAGTATAAAAATTAAATGCTCCTCCTTCCTCCCATACACTTCCATGAAAAACTACTGTTAATGCTTTATTTCACAGGTACATTTTACATCCCAGAATGTCTTTTACAGTAATTCAGAGCTGAGGTTGATTCCAGGAACTCTACTCAGTGTGTGAGAGCCGTGCTGTGAAACATACCATATTGTATTTTTAAACGGGAAGCCTCTACAGATGATTTACTGACCTGATTGCTTTCGCCACAACAAAGCTTGGATTTGATTTCACCACAGGAAAAAAAAAAAACATTTTGAAGTCTGAATAATACGATATGAGATGTTTAATTAATTTGCGCTCCAAAGCAATTGAAAACAAATTAAGCAAAGTGCTGAATAACTGTAAAGATTATATGATTATTATTTTGCTATTAAAATATAATGCCGTCACATGAATTCAAAGTGCACTGAAGTGTTGTTTTGCTGCACAAAAACTGTAAAAACGGTTAAAGACACTGCATACTGTACTGTGCACTGACAGTTTTAATGATTGGACTGTAACACTCTTGAAGCTCACAGGAGATCACATGGGTAATTTAGGGCAAAGATCAGGTGAGACTAGATGAAAACAGGTGAATATACACTGGGGAGGAGGAAGTGAATTACCATCAAGAGCAGGTCTACACGACAGACAGGACATTCTTTCCACGTTCATTACCACCTTCAGCTCTGCACCTTGAGTTATAAATTTGTGGAACTTGCTTTATATAATTAATGCAGCAATAAATATAAGACATAAAATGTGTTTTTTTTGTAACCTTATTAAAAGGTGTTTTAATGATTGCCAGTGATTAATGTGATGCCATTTTAGAGGTGTAAACTCGTAAAGTCATATAGCATAACTTAAGTGTTAGGATGTTCAAACTCCAGTCCCGATAGACAGTCTGTTCCTCAGCAGGAATGAATTTTGATATTAATGTGTACTGTATGACAGCATTGTTGTTAATTAAACCCTGCAACATTTCACCCAGGCTATTATTTGTTCCTGCCAGACAGCTAATGAGCCCCACATTATCTCAGCGAGAGACAAAAGCCCAGAGGACCTGCTGTACTTTAAGGAGTCTGAGACCCCTTGTGCAACTGGTTAGAAGAAAACTGTGTTTCCAGAATTACGCGCCTCTGCTCACACCGTGGGACCAACCATCATCATCCTCCTGTATTAAACATGAATAAGGCCTTCTGTTTCATCCGTCCATGTTCTAGCTGCTCATGCAGGTCAGTGGGTCAGTCCTCTTGCCACCATGAATACCAGAAAAAGGATCTTGACAAGCTTTATCACAATGAGCTGACAAAGTGAGGTACATTTTCTGGGCAAATGAGACACAGCAGCCGAGCAGCAGCTGTCATCCATCATACTCCTGGTGATAAGTGCTGGATAACTACACATCCAGTGTGGGGGAAAAAAAATAGTGAATAGTTCAGAGCATTAAGATGCTTCAAAATGTAACGCAATTCAAACCTGCAATAACTTATTTTTTGGCCACTTGGGGGCAGCAGAAAGATCTTATAAACAAAACACTGACATTATCACCTTTTAATTTGATATGGTGAACATTTACACATCCAGCAGTTACAGAGCAACATTATATATAATATTATTGGAACTGTGTTTCTGTCCATTTGGAGAATTACTGTAAATCCAAAATGTTATCTCTTGTTTTGGTCTGTTTTTGGGAAATATGTGGCTCTTTAGCTGCTAAATGCTCCACTGTATTTACCAGGTATTAGCTAACTGTGTCTGTTTGCTGGTTGGTGCTGAGCAGGTAGTGTACGGTGGATTTTCAGAGCTTTTTCTCTAAAAAAAAAAAGCTACCTACAACACTATGAGAGCAGTGAGAGTTAACCAAAGAAGAAAAGCTGCAGTCGTACAGCTTAACAATGAGCTGAAACTCATGCTGAAAATCCTTAAACAGCACCAGGAGATACACACTCTTTAACATCCTCTAGGGGGCATGATTGAACGTTTTCACCCAATCACGTTATCATTTATCAAAAGTTTTATCTAGTATTAGTATCTAGGTCACATGAGTTGGTTCAGGTTATCTGTCATTGTCCAGTCAGCCTGATCAGAAATGTTCATGGCCGCCAGTGGTGCAGGACATGCTTACTGGGATGTTAAGTAATTATATATTAATCATAGTTATTTTCAATAAAACAACAATATAAATTCATAACACTAATTATGACTAATGTCTTAATATGCTGATGAAGAAAAATGGTCTTCATGGTGCTATCAGCAACTTTTGAATTGTATGTATCCCATGAGATAAGTTGCCAGATTAGGGGTAGAAAGTTGGTCAATGTGTAGTATTCAAAATTTAGTTTCACACCGGAAAACATGTTAATATTACATGCAAAAACAGCAGAAACAGATATTATCATGCACAGGCATGTACATTATGACAGTGCACTCATTTATATATATAGTTGGAGTGTGATTAGAATGCCAGTGATTTCAGCTTATTGGGATGACTGGGATGCTAGCTGGAACCACCTGCGGGCAATATTCGTTTGCAGCAGTGGAAGTAGTCAAAGCATGCAAGAAGTAAGGTGTCTCATTGGGCCAAAAGTTCATCTTGGTGCCATGAGGATGTTGGCAGGGTGTTGGTAGTTGTGTCTGGTATTTTGCTAACCTCAGTTGTTTTTGGTTGTTCAGTTGGGACACTGGGACACCAATGTTTTGGTCTCAAGAACATAGCATTGAGCTTCAGTATTTTGGGGAAAAGAGACCTGTGTAATGTAGCCACAGGTGTACCTGTGCCCAGATGTTCAAGCACTTGAAGTCAATCAATGGCTTGAATCGGTTAAGGTGGTTGTTCAATTGTATGTGTCTTGTCTTTTTTAGAATCAGTTGATAACGGATTTGGTAGAACTGAAGATTGTGGTCGGCCTATACTATGATAGAAATGATAAAATCAGTTTAAAAACTAGTATGTGTGATGTTGATGACCAGGGAAAACAAGAATGTATCACTTCTTTTCATCAAATAAAACGTTAAATGTTTACCATTATGACCATTTTTATACCTTAATAGGGCAACGTATCCTGGGAGATACAACTCATAAAATCCAGGATATTTAAAAAATATGTGTGGAAATGTTTCACTTAGGTGAAAATTAGATTTTTAGTAACATTAAATTATTTTTTACAACTCATTTTCTACTCCTGCCTGTTTAAGGATTAAAGATAACAGCAGCTGCAGAGTTGGGTGATAATTCTCTGTAAGTTCATCACTATGTGTGAAACCTCTCATGTTACACACTGTCATTTGATAAATTGTTATTATAAAAATGTCAATAGCTGCTTCAAATTTTTTTTGGCTCTTATAGGCAACTGAATCATCAACAATCAAGACAACACACTGTGTGTCAAACACAGAGACAGAGCGAAGAGGAACAAGTTGAACTGACCACATGGACATACAGTATATAAGGAGGTTGTTCAATACTGCTAACTGCTATGTAACATTAGTATTACTGATATTGTAGTGCACTGGTTCCCTAACATTGTCTGTCATGCCTCCCTTTGCAAAGATTTAACACCCCCTTCACATGTAAATTGATTTTTTTTAACAGCCAGTAAAATTGCATAAATTAACATGATCAAGAACATGAACTGTTTCTCATTAGTTTGAGTTGTGCAAATGAAAAATGCAAGTTAAATTTAGCCAAAGTTTTTATACACAAAGCACACATGGTCTTCCTGCTGCACTGGCAGTGGGCGAAATACACTTCTTCATCCTTTGGATTTGACTGATGTGTTTGCTTAATGAGCTTCATCAGTTCTTCACTGTCACAAAATATGTCAATCTTGTTCTTTAAATGCTGTTTTTACTCTCTGACATGCTAACCTGACTCTTATTAGCATTCTTTTCATCAGAGCACACTAGTTTTTTTCATTGTTTACATATTACATCTTTCACAGAAAACATTTTGACTTGTTGTTGTAGGAAAAGCACAGGTGGAACCAGTAACATTAACGATGGATTTGTTTCAGCAATTATTGCAATGCAATTAATGTTGTTATTATTTACACCTATGTTTTATAGGTCAAAATGTCTGTTGTGAGAAAGCTTTATTCAACTGTAGTTTCACTTCACATTTTCCGTCTGATCATGTACCTCCTAATCTGTACCCTGTGGATTTTTTGACCACTAGTAGTGCTATTGAGCAATGTTTTGAAGAGCGGGTCACTTTTGTTTGTACCTTGTACTAATGTAGCGAGTGAGTGATGCGATCCACAGGGTACTTTTAATATAAAGGTTATATAAGTGTTAAAATGCTGTGATTCTCTCTTTTTTAACAGTTATATAAAAACAATTTAGAGCTTGAGGGGTCAAATCATCACATTTAAAATTGAAATGATACCAGTATTGAGTCACAGTAGGTCAGCCCTCAATATTCATTGGTATGTTAGATTGTCATTTTTGATTCTGTGGATTCATAACATCTGGAATAAATATCTCATTATTAATGAGGTTCATTACAGCTCTACAACCTCAGCTTACTTGGTTCATTTTCTGTGTAAACACTTGGAACTATCACTAGATGAAAGAGCTTCCTTAAAAAGTATGTGTGTTTTTGCTGATTCCTCATCTTTACCTCACCAATCTAAAAAAAAAGCCTAAACAAGCCCGGCAGGTTTAGATGCAATAGATGCATGTCATTAAAAT
Organism: Thunnus maccoyii; assembly: GCF_910596095.1. Lineage (NCBI taxonomy): Eukaryota > Metazoa > Chordata > Actinopteri > Scombriformes > Scombridae > Thunnus > Thunnus maccoyii. The sequence goes on from NC_056540.1 coordinate 21,776,614, forward strand.
GTCAACTTTTAGAGCTGCTACATGCTCACATTTTATCGCATTTTCAAAAAGTCTGATAAACTACTGTTATTTAACATGAAATGTTAGCACTGAGCACCAGACAGAGACATGCAGGGATGATTTAGATGGTGCTTCTCTCCACACATATTGAGTAAGGTGACTAAAGGGCAAAACTCCCAAAAAGTCAAGGCAACCTTTTAATTGCCGACAGATACATGGCAGAGCACACAGACACAATCGTTACTCCAAATTAAGATTTACTCATCTCTACAATCATGATCTATTAGAGTACATAGCAAGATAACATCACAATTCCTGAAATGCAGCCACAAATATGTTGAGAAAGGAAAGATAAACCCAGTATTTCCAGTTTGCTGTTCAGTTCTCTGCAGCCTGCTTCAGCACTGTGGCTGTGAATGCACATCGAGGCTATAAGCGGTGCAGCCTTACTGGGAGAGTGAAAGTGGATGTGAAAGCTCAATCACATTCTAAATTGTACAACAGAGCAGAGGAGTCTACTTGGCAGTCACACTGGAGAGACAGAGAGGAGAGAGAAACAGAGTCTGGAGAAAAAAAAAAAAAAGGCAAGCATTTGTGTCTGTTTACCCACCGCACTGTACATACAACATGCTGCACACGAGCTGCTGGTGGATTGGCAAAATGAAGTATTGGCAATTAAGGTGCCGATCTTTCTTACACCCCGTATTATTCTAGCTTCTAAAAAGAAAATCACATACACACTAAAATGCTGTATGGCACAATAAATAACTCCCGGTGGGCTTGGCAGTGCTGTCACGCTCTCTGTAGCAGTCACCGTCCCAGAAGAAGGCAATGTGCCACAACCGCTATGAAGCCTTCCTACCTCAGGCACTCCACTGGCAACAATTTAAAACAACTCTCTTTTGTTTTTCCTGGTCTGCATCCCCTCCCTTCCCAGACTGTTCCCCTAGTAGAAGGCATAATGCATCATCTTAGGAGGGAGCCCGTAGCGGCCTAATTTAACAGCCAGGGAGAAACACCAGTGGACACTAGCTTGCTAATAAATGAATGAGCCTGACGTGTAAAATCAGAAAAGATTACAGACTGAGGGGCAAGCCTCCCAAAAGGTCCTGACAAACCAGCTGTTTAGATAAGCCCTGTTGTCTCTCTAGAATATTAATTCCTTCACACGAGACTGAATAAACAAACAGGGTGTAAGGAGAAGTTAGCACTGTCTTGTTTTATTCTGAGAGATAAACTAAGAAAAAAAAGATCATATCATGATTCTATCTTTTGTCTCCCACCCCTGTTGCATGTTGACATCTGGACACTAAGGGGACTGTTGGGTATATACAGCCTACGAGCAATAAATAAACAAAGGGGTGCCCAGCCTTGAGAAGCCATACACCTGTGACTAGTTGAAAAGCAGCAGGCACAGCAGTGTTCATTAGAGAAGCCGGTCCTGACAGTGAGGCCTTTAAGAGGCCATCAGGAGCGACAACTCAGCAGCTACCTTGGGACCAGAGAAGGAAAGGCATCAAGGTGAGCAATGCAATTTCGGCTTGAATAATGGAGCACTTTCCTCGGGTCTGACATTCATGTATTTCTCAGGCAGTTTTAGCCCATACGGCCCAACAGCACCTGTGAGCTATTCAAGGTTCCCGAGGAAAAACTGGTTTACAATGTCTACAGGTCCACAATTACTCTGTGCCTGGCTGCTGGTCTGCAGATAATCTAGCTCAAAGTAGTTCATGAATTAAAAATAGCACCAAATAAATCAAATCTAATGATATGACAATTTAGATTTTTTCTTTTTTATGCACAACACTGCACACATATACACACGACACACAGCAACATTTAGAAAGAGAAAAAAAAAGATTTTTAAAAATAATTTTGTTTAGGCAAATTATTCTCACTTTTCTCTTGGATTCACCAGCCAGATTCCATTTTCACGGAGTTGCTGATGTAAACTGGTAATAACAGAGGATTAATTTACAAGGAGGCAAAATCCCCTAGTGAGACTTGTGGCCCAGAACAATAATGAGCACATAGTAAACAGAAATTTGCCGTAAGCCAAAAGAGAATGCAAGCACCTAATCTACACACTGAAACACACAATGCACACTGATGCGTATACAATCACATGTGCACAAGCACAACCACGCCCTCAGACACACACACACACACACACGCACACACACACACACACACACACACACAAACCCAAACTGGCAAAGTAATGATGGCAAAGTATCTTCCCCAGGCCTCTGTAACAACATATGTTTGCAGGTAATTAAAAGAGGATCCCGAGCGGTTATCATGTCATACTGAAATACAATGCACAGAGCAAATTACCTTTCTGTGGTTATTTATACAAAGCTGGGTGCATGAGGTCGCATTGCTTTGGTGAACTGCAAGAACAGAGGGGAAATGTTAGTGGCTTTAGTCGTGCTGTGGTTTTGACTTTTAATTAGAGTGCGGAGGAGAAAATGGTATGTAATATGTATAGTATGAAATGTGTGTGTGATTGTTTTACTTGAGCAACAGTTCTAAGTACTTGTCTTTAATGCAAGTACAGAAGTAAAACTATTGAGCACGAAACAAATGTAGCCAAGCAGCAGAGAATCAGTAAATCAAGTGTGCAAGAATCAATTTTTCATAGCAGAGCAAATTTTATACAAATTTTGCTCATTATCTTTAAAGCTGTGGATTCTTGGTTTTGTCAGTTTTTGTTTGAATCCTTTGCACTGAAAAGCTCCATCTGAGAGCAGAGTTTACCCCATTGGATTAAACCTGGAAGTGAAGAGTCATTCTGTTCAGTGCCACCTTCCAAGTAAAGTTAGACTACCTCCCAGTGTGCTACACCACTTTGTTTGTTTGACTTAGACTTAAACTGTGAAAAAAAGTGAGTCTAACAGCTAGATTGCACCTCTCACATTCTCAGGTGCTCAGAATCTGTAAAAACAGCTGGAGCGAACAGTAAGATCTCAGATTTCATACAGAGAAGGCACCAGATCAGGAATTTTCTATAAAAACTTGTTTTTCAGTCATGAAATTGAGTGTTCATGCACACTTTCAAATCTTTACTTTTACAATCATTAAAACTCTAATATGTTTTGGGCTCACTCTGTGGTTTGGTTATTAATACACTGTTGATTATTGATTATTAATAAAGCCGTCAAATGTTTACTTGCAAAAACACTCAGCTTTCTGAACCGACTATCATCAAATCATATTTGTCCTATACTGAGACAGACATTGATGGTATGTTAATATACAGTATTTGTCTTAAACTTGCAATAAATGATCTTTTGGCGCAATAAGCTATTGATACAACATAGACATACTATCACCTAGACCTGTAGCAGAGCTCACGGTTCTCTCCGGTTACAAAGGTGCTCGATCTGCCTGACTGAACATACATTTTTGTTGTTTAGTTGAATATTTTGAATAAAGTTTGCTGTGTGTCTAGATTGTAGCAAAAAATTAAAAGTCAGACTCAGAGTCTGTTTCTGCGTTTTACTTTTAGTACGTACTGCAGCTGCCCTTACAAAGTATGTGCTGTTGCATACAGTATGCATACAACTGAGACATACTACTTCATCATAACATTGTACCTTGGCCCTCTTGCTCATACGTCTGTCGCAGTCTGTAGCGCAAAATTTGAATATTGTTGACAAAATGGGTTGGTGCTTGAATGTGCTGTTATCTGTTATTGCAGCTTCCGTCACTGCACTGTCAATGTGCTATCATCTGTCTGTGCTCTCTGGTTGGTACTAGATTGGATGGGCCAGAGGGGCTATTTGCGAATCTCTTGTGTGATTTGTATGCTAACCTTAACCTTAACCTTTACTAACCATAACCCTAATCTTAAACCTAACTCTAACCTTAACCAATTTTTGACCTGTGACAGAGTGTCACAGCCTGCCTGACAGCCTGTTGTGATGTTTAAGTGACCACTGTTGTGAAGCATTGCACTTGACTTGTTTTTTTTAGAAAAAAAAAAAGAAAAAAAGAAAAGCAGCACAGGAGCAGGAGCGAGAGCAGGTAAGTTACTGCTACTTCATTTCTGTGAAAGACTAGAGCATGGACTTCAAAAACGTGAGTCAAATACACCCTCTCTTTGTGTCTGTCTGTATCTTTGTCTCTTCTCTTTGATTTCTTTCCTAAATGAATGTCCTGCTGTGGCTCTCTGTGTGCAACATTATTTAACTCTTTGCGGTGTTGTTGTTGATGGTTTGTAGCTTTTATTTTGTGCTGTTTGCTGTTTGTCTGGATGTTGAAGCTGTTGTGGTAGTGCTGCTGTCTTTGGAGCCCGCCAAGGCTTTGAATAAGTTGTTTGCTGCTTGTTAAATCACCTGTTGCTGCTGCTTGTCTGTGATTCGTGTTTGTTTGGGGCCTGTGCAGAAGGTCTGCTGGTTGGCCCTGAAAATGTCTTCATTCACCACTTGTTTTCGAGCTGCATTGTATAACTTTTAGTAACTAACTATGGTATTGTATGCATTGAGGGATGTTTTTTGAATGTCAAGTATATAAATGCGGGTGTGTAAGTTATGTATTTGATACATGCTTTGATATTTGTGGATGTGAAAATAAGGTTTTAGATCTGTTAATGTAGAGTTCAATCATGTATCAGAGATGAAGCTTTTTTGATCTGTAGCTAATATATTTTTGTTTGCTAAGTAAAAAAGAGAATTGTGTAATTATAGCTTACTTATGATATGTACATTGCACACCCGGTTGGAGTGATTTTCTGGATGAGTTAGTTACTGTTTCCCTCCTAACGACCAACTCTGCCAAATTATGTATGTGTGTCTGCAAGCACATCGGATCTTTCAGACATATTTCTAACAAGCGAGTGTTGTTCCATCACGTCTTGCTATGGGATGAAACTTCAGCTCTGCATAAACAGAAAAATAACATTCATTTACATTTTAACCACAGTTAAATATAGTATCCACACAATCTGGGGACATTTCTATTACTTTTGTGACAAATATGCATGTCTTTGGAGTTAAAGCTATGTTGAACGTACAGTAAGCAGTTTGTCCTGTGCGTACTGTAACATGCATCTATTGGTAAATACTGTATTACGATGTGCAAAATATAGTTTATTTCACTAAAATCCTGCAGCTATATTTCTGCGACTTCTCTCTTATTTTCATTCAATTCTGCTGAAGTCTGGAAGCATTGGAAATTACACATCTCAGCTCAGTGGATGTTTCTTATTGTTTTAAGCCTTGAAGATGTACTGATACATGTATGTCATACTAATGTGCTTTTTGTATAAATTGTGCTTTTTGATGGTAGAAGTACTTTTTGAAATGGGACCTGCTGGTGCAGCCTATTATGTTCTTGAGAGAGAGAGGGATTGTGAATGTAATTATAGCTTATAAATGAAGCTAAACTTTGTTAATCTCACACTTTGCTATATTGTTGGATGCATGATGCTTACATAATTTGTGTAAGTGGCATGCTGTCAATTTGTTTTTGTTATGTAGTGGCATTGTACAAATAGCTTATAGGCTTATCCTAAAAAAATGGTTGTGTGGATACCAGCAAACAGCACCAGCGGGGGCACTGTGGCCTGTAGTATTGTCATTGATTCCACCTCCTTAGTACTGCCTTAATTGGGCCCCTGCAAGTCGATTTGGCTGCCAGGAATTTTAAAGCTAGCAGCCTGTGTATCTGCGAATGCGTCATGTTGTCGCCCATTGTCAAGTTAACGATCAAAGTGATGTGTTTTTTTAATCTAGCTAGGAGGTAAAATGGAAAGAAAGTACAAATCGAGTGCATTAAGATGCAAGAAGCGAGAGACTAAGAAAAGTTTAATTGCATCCTGTTCTCCTCTTACATCTTACTTCTCGTCTTGCTTGTCCTTTCAACACAACCGCTACATTGATGGAACAGATAATCAAGCTAACGTTACTGCTAGCACTACTAGCTTGACAGTGGCTAATGGAAAGAGACATCAATTAAACAAATGAGACAAAAATCTTACACTTGTTCGTTTATTTATTGAGGAAAATGATCCAATGTTACATATTTGTGCGTGCAAAAATGTGTGTAAAATATGAACCTCTAGGATTATCAGTTCATTTGAAGAGGAAATTAGAGTCAGGTGGCTCAATCAATAGGATGACAATCAAGTGTGAGTCTGGGAGGCCCTGCCTTATTTGAAGAAGAGAAATCTAGGTCTTCTCTATCAAAGTCTGAGCTTCACAACACAGGTTTGTGGACATGTGTCATGGCTCAAACAAAGGAGATTTCTGATGACCTTAGAAGAAGAGTTGCTGATACTCACCAGGCTGGAAAGGGTTACAAAACCATTTCTAAAGAGTTTGGACTCCACCGGTCGACTGTCAGGCAGATTGTGTACAAATGGAGGACATTAAAACACCATTGATATCCTCCCCAGGAGTGGTCGAACAACAAAGATCACACCAAGAGCAGATGTATAATAGTCCGGGAGGTCTCAAGGGACCCCAGGGTAACTAAACTAAAGGCCTCTCTTGCAGTGCCTACAGTCAATGTTCATGAGTTCACCATCAGGAGAACATTGAACATCAATGGTATGCATGGCAGAGTTGCAAGGAAAAACCCACTTCTCTCCAAAAAGAACATTGCTGCTGTTTATGATTTGCTCAAGACCAAGTGGATAAGCCAAAAGGCTGTTGGAAAAATGCTCTGTGGATGGATTAGACCAAAATCGAACTTTTCGGCTTGAATGAGAAGTGTTATGTTTGGCAATGAGCAAACACTGCATTCCAGCATAAGAACTAGGGATGTGCAGAGAGCCCAGTATTTGTATTTGTATCTGTATTTGTTGAGGCAGCAAAATTATTCGTTTTTGTATTTGCATTCGAATAAAAGTGGAAAGAGGCTTAAAAATCCTGTTTTTTGTTTTTATTACAAATTACAATATTATTATTATTACATTGTTTTTTCTTTTGGAAAACAAATAATTTTTAAAATATTTGTATGAAGGAAATATTCGTAAAAAAAAAACACTATTTGTGCTTTGCCGAATAACGTACTTGTATTCAGGCACACCTCTAATAAGAACCTTATCCCATCTGGGAAACATGGTGGTGGCATTATCATGGTTTGGACCTGCTTTGCTGCCTCTGGATCAGGATGGCTTGCAATCATTGATGGAGCAATGAATTCTGTGTTGTACCAGCAAATTCTACAGGAAACTGTCAAGGTCTGTCTGTGAACTGAAGCTCAACAGAAAGTGGGTCATGCAGTAAGACAACGACCCTAAACATACAAGTCGCTTTACCAAAGAATGGTTAGAGCAGAAGGATGTTAATGTTTTGGAATAGCCGAGTCAAAGTCCTGACCTTAATCCTATAGACGTGCTGTGAAGGACCTGAAGCAGGCAGTTCATGCAAAGAAGCCCACCATACTTCCCCGAGTTGAGACTTTTCTGTAAGGAAGAAGGGGCTAAAATTCCTCCAAACTGATGTGCAGGCCTGATAAACATTTACTGTAAACGTTTGGTTGAAGCTATTGCTGCAAAAGGGGGTCACATCAGTTACTGAAAGCAAGGGTTCACATACTTATGTTATGTTATATGTAAGATTTGACAATTTTCCTCAATAAATAAATGACTAAGTTTAATGTTTTTGTCTCATTTGTTTAATTCGATTCCCTTTATCTAGTTTTAGAACTTGTGTAAAAATCTGATCACGTTTTAGGTCATATTTATGCAGAAATAGAGAAAATTCTAAAGGGTTCACAAACTTTCAAGCAGCACTGTATGTGTAAGTCACGTATCTACAGTATGATATGTGTATTGTTCCTTTTTGATGAGAACATAAATATGCTATGTCTAAATGCCATCTTAAAGTTTTCTTATTGAATAATGTAGTTTGTTGTATTATATATGTTTGTTGTATATGAAACACTCTAAATTTGTTAACTATTTTGATAAAACGATCGTCCTACTGTGTACCTTATTTCCTTATGATGTCCTGTGACTTGGCTTCTGACTACACCACTGATATTATTATTATTAAGTGCTTTGTTTCAGACTTAATTTAGCTAACCTTGATAAATGTGTGGGGTCACAAGATGATAAAGAGTATAAAACTGAAAAAAGAGCAATTTCTGTGAATTTTTCTCTTATTGCACTGCTCTTTTCTTAGGAGATAATGGACATTTTCACCTTTTCAGGGCTCAACAAAGTTACAAACATTCATAATTAGTCTTTATTAGCTTAAATTTTGGTTATGAAGAAATCAGGCAGATTAATCTGTTTAAGTCCATACTTACTGCACCTCAGCACCTGGCTGTGTTACTGCTTGTGGTATTGTAGACTGTCTGCTTTGTATTTGAATAGGCCTTGTATAGTCTTGTAGATTGCCCTGTCTATTTTATGTTTATGTTATTCCTGTGTAAGAAAGACGTGGCACTGAGACAGTGCACCTGGCCTGTCGTTGTCTATTGGCGGTGGTGCCGAATTGTTCCTCAATCGATGCATGTAGAGTGCTTTGTGCTGTCCTTGGTGCAGAAACATTTGAACACGACTGGCAACCTGTTTTCTTTTTTGTTCTTCAGAAAAAGCTTGTCTGACAAAGTGGCTTCACTGTATGTTTTCTTAGATATACATTAGGCTTGCTAGGCTCAATTAGTGACAATTTGTAATTATGGATAGGATAGGAAAGGATACGATATATCAGCTATTTTACAGCTGTGAATTTTCAAATGACTTTACCAGAAGAGCCCCTCGAGAATACTCCGCCCCCTCTGTGCTGAGAGTCTAGCTCTGCCCCCGACCTAGACATAAAGCCATGCTATAAAGTTTTAATGGAAAACATGTTAGCAAACTTTAGCATTAATGTGAAGTCTTGTTTCTGTCCACCTGTGAATATAAGTCAAATATTTATCCTCCTTTAGGCTCTGTTTTGGTCTCAACTAACTCCCGAGGGAAGTATCCAACTCTTCTTTTCACCACCTAGTCACCAACTTTGTTTGTCAGCCTCTTGATGCTGAGTAGGTAGTGTACAGTGAGTTTATTATAGTTTTTTCACTGAAAACAGTTGCCGGCTGCGCCTGGAAATGACTATGGTGAAGAAACAGTGAAATTGTTGGCTACGAAACCAAAACAATGAGCTGAAAGATGCCATGAAGCTTCCTACAGCTGAGAGGAACTGTGGAGTCCGGTGATAATTATCCACGGGTTCATCATTACATGTCATTTGATCCATTGTTAATATGAAAATATTGATTAGTGAAGCTTTAAAGAGCATTCAAGTGAACTGTGGCAGTTGATGTGACTCCTCTGTCAGACACAGGAACCAACCATGCATGCTTAGACTCTCTGGTTCATCTTGCTTTGAACAGGTTTCCGAGTTAGCCTGGAGCTGGGGAGATAATGTTTTCACTCAGAGAACCATGATTACATATGCCTCTCTATTATTTTATAAGACAATATATATTACATATCTTTGAGAATTCTGACAGGAGAGAGTTGTTACCATCACCAGAATGCTCATCTTTGTACTTAAAATAAAAACAACCCCCCATACAACAGTTCCTTACGTAAAATACATCCCTTTGGCTTCAGATGTTGTGCTCTGTTACCCAGAATCTATACATGTAGGTGCAAGATGTCACCCAGGATTAGCTTGTAAGTCAAGAAGTGTCCTGCTGCGTTGCACCTTATACCCTTGTTCACCAAACAAGGTGCTGGCTGCCACATTCATGCAGGAGAACTAATCCATCCAGTCGAATTTTTCTGTCCATCTGTCCACCAATCTACTGCATAAATCCATCTCTTCGCCTTCAGAATAGTCCCCACAGTGGTTTGCTGAGGATACATACCTGAGTTTTACTGTCGTGCTGTGTCTGAGGGAGCTTCCTTTCCATCTGACAGACAGGCGAGTCTCCTTTGAAGTGGCTCCATCTCGCACACGCATGTGGAGGCCAGAGAACAAGCCTTCCCCTCAAGACCCCATTAAAGCAAAACCCAGAGTCCGCAGGTTTGATATTCATCGCCTGGGCAACCTCTGCCATCAACACATTTTGTGCCACGTGAGAATGATCACAGCTTATTAAAGTGGAAATAATGACTGCTCTACCTCCGGCATGAAATATTTAACAAGGACAAAGGAGATGGCTCAAAGGTGATTCATATCTATGTTGAAGGGAGGGAACGTGGACAGTACCGTCTACACAGGAAGTGAAGATGAACCTTTGGTTAACCTGAGCTTAGAAGAGACTGTTGGCAATTGAAATATGTACCTTAATGGAAGCAGAAACTAGAGAAAAATGGCAGAGGAGGCTCTCTGAATTGATGTTTATTAGCCATAACAAAGATGTTGACATAACAGGGGTCATCCTGCACTGTACATGTCCCCTTGTTCACTTCAATGCATATTACAATTATTAAGAATTATATGTTGCAGGTTTGAAATATATGTGCTTATTTTTAACCATCATTTCATTTTAATCATTTCTCTCATTTTCAACAGCACTCACAACGTATAGAGCATGCAATTTCTGGATGTGAAATTATTGATGTACTTTTCCTTCTGACTTGGGTAAATTAGCTTTTTTGGCCCTTTGGGAAAATCAGGGGAAAGCAGCAGAGTGAAAATGTTCTCCATCAAGTGTGATTGAATTGGATTTTACAAGATGAATTGCCAGGACAAGAGTTTATCCCAATTACATTGCCAAGAGGTTTCAGTCCTACTGCAGCCACTCTGGTCAACAGCAATTAGGGTCAGCTTTGAGCTATCAGGATCTTCCATTGTGAGAAGATGTTTACAATGCGAAGAGAAAGTAGATAAATGCATGAGGATGACATTTGCAACCATATAAAAGCGGTTTGTGGCTTTGTCCAAGATTTCATGAAATTATAGATCTGACAGCCAAAACACGAGAAGAGGAAAACACAGCTGTCTTTTCCATAGCCCACACATCTTTTAATCTAGTGGAATACAATACAGACTGCACAGACTGCCTCTGGCTCTTTGTGTGGCCGTCCATTTTCCTTACTTGCGTATTTTCTCTTTGATGTAACCTGTATGATTTGCTGATAGGGAAACTCAGTCTGTCTTTCATCTGTTTTTCATCAAAACTACACTTACCACACAGGATGACAATAGGGCTGATGACTAGCAAACAATGAGGTGATATTTAGTCTTACCTTCCCCAGACTGGGGCTCCACAGATATCTTAGGCTGAAAACACAGAGAGCCAAAACGAGGAAGACCAGAGCCAGAACCAAAGCCACTCGCTGGTAGGTGTGGTACTTGGCCTTCTTTTCTTTTCCCACCTCAACCTGCAAACAATATAGGATCAAAATGGTATATAGTATATAAACAAATGGCCCAAATATCACAACAATGTGCCTCACAATTTAACTGATAAATATTTGATATTTTAGGGATTATTTTGCTTTCTTTCTTTCTTTTATTTTATATGAGAAGTTCGATACCATTCTAATATCCATTCATTAAACAGAAGGCTACAGCCAGCAGAAACTGTGGGAAACAGGTAGCCTGTCTCTGTTGAAAGATAACAAAATCCAAAGATAAAAAACTTAAAGTTGATTAACATGTAATTTCTCCTTTTTTTTTAATTCTTAAAGACACCAAGGTGTTAAAAAGACAATATGTGGTGTTAATTAGTAAGCTTTAAAAAATGCTGGTAGGTGGATCTCGTTACCTTTGGACAGAGCCAAGCTAGCTGTTTCACCGTGTTTCCACTCTAAGGTTAGCTAAGCAGGTGATAGCTGTATGTGCTTCATATTTAGCATGCAGACATGTAAGTGGTATCGAAATTCTCATCTAAATCATCAAGAAAGCAAATACATGTATTTCCCCAAATATTAAGCTATTCTTTTAATTGATCCTTTCCATGTTTAAATTTTCTCTTCTATTTTTTCAGTACTGCATTCAACCCAAAGAGACGCTATTGGACTTGGCCATTCTGCAGAATTTGTCCACTGTTGAGGCTACAGATGACTAAATTATAACCATTTCCACGCCAAGCACAGGGAGTACTGCCACAAAGTGCCACAGAAAGGTTACGTTTATTAAACTTTTCTTCAAATTAAAACTCTTCCCACTGTAGTCAATTCCCCAAGCTTAAGGCCACAAATTAATAAAGACGAGCTTTTGTTTCAGCAGAGCTCCGGCAGGGACAAAAATGAAAGCTTCTCATTCACACTGGACCACTTTTGAAGGTCTCAGAGGCCAACAGAAAAGCAGATATGCAAAAAAAATGGAACCAACTTCAATTAGCAAAATTGGCAATGCTATCTTAGTGTCTTTTAAAAGGATGATAAAGCAGCTTTGGTTTTCAATTGTGACTGAGGTTGTTACAGTAGTTAACCTGCAGTAGATTGGACAGAGCTTTAACAAGCTTACCTCTTTATGTAATATGTAGGAATGTTTTAGTTTATTTTTAAATAAACATTGTGGGATTTTTGTGAACTTTTGACTTATATACTGTTATAACAATGACTCAAAATAGTTCTAAAACACACATTTTGTATTTCCTTTTTACTTATTTTAGAAATACAGTATGTAGGTGGCATGACTAACAGGAAAAAAATATGATTCAGCAATAACGGCATACAGTTACACTGTGTGCTTGTTGAATATGAATTGAATGTGTGATTGGTACATTAGCCATACGACTTTGGGGAAGGACACAAGACACATTATTCAAGATAGGTTCCTAAAAAGTTAAACCATGCATTCGCCATTAATGCATTCTGCATTGTCACCATTCTTCATTTGACATATTGGAGACAGTGACCATAAAAATGTGAGGCACATCAAAGAGTTGTGCATCCCTCAGGGCATGATGAAAAACAGAGGGCTACAATCAGAGCACCAGAAATTCCTTACATTGTAAATTTTTCAGAGTGAAGGAAAAAAAAAAAAAAAAAACGGTGGCTGAAATCCAGTGCTCTCCTGTGGCAGGTTGCATAAGCAGTGGAAACTTAACTGGAGGACAAACCTCTCTCTGCCTGTGCTTTGAATAGTGAATACTCAGAGGAAGAAGGTGGGATTGAGAGACAGACAGACAGACAGAAATAAAGGCAGGGATGGAGACAGAGTGAGCAGTCTGAGTGCTCAGCGCCAGCCAACTAGTGTTTAAAGGTTTAGGAGTTCAGAATCAGCCTGGCAATTCCTCTTGAGCTTTGTGAGGAAGAGCGCCTGGAGCCCCCTGCTGTTATCATGCAAAGAGAGAGCACTTCCTCAAGAAAACAACAGAAAAAAAACAGAAGTAGCCTACATAACCAGCAAGCAGAGGCAGTGATTTATCACACTTGGACACACTCATATGCTGTACAAATGCTTTTGAATTCCTATCAAAACTATCCTAAAAGTAAGAAGCCACAGGTGATTTCTTTATAACAACCCTCCATCCATCAGTTACAGTGTATTATGATAAGTATCTGCTGGAACACTTGCCATTTATTTGCCAGTGGAAGGTGATGGACAATCAAGTAGCTTTCTTTTGATAATAATTATATGCTGTCAAGGTACTTGCCCTTCTTGCTCTATTGTTCAGAAGTTCTGCAACAAGTGAAATATGAAAGGTGGAAGAAAAAGGATTTCAGAGCCAAAAATCCCCCCTCCTTCTCTCCTCAATAATAAAGTCTCAAATAAAGACAATGCTTGGTGTATATTTGAATGCGTCTTGCATGCGAGGAGCAAGGATATTCTAGATATAAAGCAAATACAGTGGTTCAGGTGAGACTGAGTATGAGATTGGAAATAAAGAAAGAAAGCCAAGTTGAAAAGCCAAAAGGAATTAGATGGAAATATTACTATTCTGAGAAAACTCAGCATGAGATCAAGCTGTACTCTTTTTGACTTCAATAAAGGCAGACTCCTGACATATTTTAGTTAAAGCTTACACTCATATATCACAGGATTTCTTTTCTTTTAAACCACTACCGCTGCCACCTGCACTTAATTTATTGAGCTGTAAATTTTAAGGGGTCACATTTTCTTGACACTGAGGCCTAAAATTCTACTTTGTATTTGTAAAAGAAATAAATTATAGAATTAATGTAAATTGTTTTGTGCAATTGGTATAAGAGCAATAAATCAAACCTCAAAAGAAAAAAAAAGCACTCACATCTTTCCACAGAATCTGTTGACTGCTGGATTGACTGCTAGCTTCCATGATGCAAGCCCACAGGAGGAATTGTTCCGACCTTCTTAGCTGGGGAAAAAACTGACGCTCTGCAAGGCAAAGAGTCCCAAGTCCCAGCTTCATTCCATTGGTGTAATTTGGGAGTGTGCTTGAAGGGGAGGGAAGTTTCAGATGGAGTGGAATTACTGAAACATTTGTGATACCCATTAAAAGCAAGGCAGATGTCTCCTGCCTGCATGCCTGCTCTCATTTCAAAGGTGGAAATCCACAAATGGATTCAGACTGAAAGACAAACCCTCTGTTGAATAAATCACATACTATATTTGGATAAAAATACTGGTTCACCACTTTTAAAAGATTCCTGCTTGGAGGACACAAAGTTTGCAAAAAAAAGTAAAAAAAAAAAAAAAATTATCTACATACTGCAAATACTGATCTTTTCAGTCATATTTTTTTTAACTTCAAAAAGAGTTCAACTACCTTCTCTCTGCTTTTGTTCCCCAGTCATTCAGCCTGCACACTCAATAACAAACAGGTACAGTAAACAAGAGATGAGAAGACTGAATAGCAGCATAACGAAAGAACCAGCCTCATAAAATGAAAATAATTTGCACTTGTGCACAAACCGAACCAAAAAAGGAATGAAGCAAATACTGTGAAGCAATGAAGCAAATAATGAATGAAGGAATGAAGCAAATAGTGTAATATGAGGACAGAAGAGGTGTCTGTAGGTCATCTGGAGAGCTGCTGCCCATCACAAACTGCAATGAAATTGCATGATAATGCTGTTGTGTCTGTAATAAAAGCTATCCTCAAGGGGAAAGTAAAAGATATACCTAGAAGTTGATCATTAAAACTCAAATGTTCAAACTCAGTGATATGCGTTTTTCATTTTTTATGTTTTGTGTCGTGCAAGTTGAGACTTAATTGTGGGAAACCTCTCAGTTTTTTTTCTGAATGCAATTAGAATTGAACCAGTTTTAGGGGCCCACAAGGGAGGGGTTAAATAACGAATGCAGTAACTGAAGCTCCTCAAATATTGGCACTCTAAGGTAGAACTCTATAAAACTCCTGGCAAGCTTAATAACACCAGTTGATACCCAGTTATTTCTCTCATCTCATACAGTGCACAATACCAGCAATAGTTTGTGAAAATGTCAATGTGACTCAAGGAAGATGTAATTGCACCTGCAGTTTATTTTTCTTTTGGTCAGAACATAAATGGAACATAATTGGTTACATTTTAGTTTTCTTAGTTTGATAAACCATGATTTGTAAACAACAAAGTCCAAAATAGCTTTTTTTAAAAATGTTTTTAGTAACTTGTCATCCCATGTGTGAAGGCTTGTCTTAAGCAAACGGCAGCTGCCACGGTTTGAGGCTAAAGCCAATGTAGAAGGACCTTCAAGTGCAAAGCCACCAACGGCTGCTATTGGTGGGAAACTCTGAGAATCTCACAATTCAATTCGATCCTGATTCTTGGGTATCCGATTTGATTCAAAACTGATTATCAATTGAATGGATAAAAAAGGAGGCACAATTTTCAGTCTCTTGCTCCAGTATACTGTGCGCCAAACCATTCACTGGTGTCCTTAGTCAACTGAAATACAATATGAAACATAACTGGCAATTAAGATAAATGGTCTGCATCCTTTTTATTTTTAAAAAAGTTAACTAGCATTAATTCATTTATTAATTTGACAGCATCTTACAGTCTCCCGCCTTTATGAGAATAACAAACTGAGCAGGAGGCAGAGTGCTCTGCTGTGTTGTTATTAACGTCATGTCTCCAGCACTGGAGAGCAGCCTCTCTGCACCATTAGCTTGAGGGAAAGCCCATTTAGATAAAAATAGGTAACATTACCCCAAGTATGCACCGCTTGGGGTTCCCAGTAAGCCAGCATTCACTTTGGTCTGAGGTAGCAGGGCGTGTTTCCGGACCATGAAAAGCAACACCCCACATTCCTTATTTGGAAGGTCCTGACTCCAAACGGAAACAATGGTGCCAACCGTCAGCAGCAACTCTGGGCTGCACCATTAGCTTAGGGGAAAGCCATTGCTCTCTAGAAACACTAAGGCACTTTTTTTCAATAAGTCATTATGGTCTCAATCTTTTAATTCAGACCCTCCAATAAGTTGACTGGGGGTCATTTAGGAAATTATTGCTCTGTTAATAAGATTTGAAGACTTATAGTAGCTTTGATGTCTGCCGTGCGGGTGCTGATTAACAGCTGTGATTGACAGTTTGCTCACCTGCTGCTCTCCCCAACTCCAGGACTCGCACTGAGTCGGACTATTGTTGCAATATTTCATTAAGTTTAATGTGACTTGATTATGATGCCTGTCCTGTTAGCACAATTTAGATAAAAATAGGTAACATTACCCCAAATGTGCACCGCTCGATGTTCCCAGTAAGCCAGCGTTCACTTTGGTCTGAGGTAGCAGGGCGTGTTTCCGGACCATGAAAGGCAACATCCCACATTCCTTATCTGGAAGGTCCTGACTCCAAACGGAAACAATGGTGCCAACCGTCAGCAGCAACTCTGGGCTTCAAACCGGCTCCAATGCAAACCGATGGGTGATGTCACACCTCACTACGTCCATCTTTATATACAGCATGTGGTTTCAAGGCTCTGGTCATTTAGATTTAGACTATTCTGCACTCTGGTCTGTGATTCTTCTTCATCTGAACTAGATATAAGTAGAGTCAGACAGCAAAGACTGGGAAAGAGAGATTAATGATGACGACATAAGATGAAGGTCATGGCCAAGATTCAGAACCAGGATGTTATGCTGACACAGTACACCATGATGGCCTGCTGTTTTCTGTAAATTACCTTCACAGGTGTTAACGAAAGAACTAAAGGTGCACCAGCCAGGGCTGCATTTTTTCCTTGTTTCCTTTTCCTAGCTTTCCAAGAATGAGAGACTGCTGATTATCTAATGTGAACAACCAAATTCTTGTAAAACATAAAAACTTTGAGCTTTGTGTTGTTTCACATTGCAATCTCATTTCCAGCACTACAACACACATTTTCTGATGGTCTGTTACGCTGTAAGTATATGTATCGTTATTTGGTGCCAACTTCCCACATAAATCTGCAGTAAAAGAGGAGACATTACTGTACATTACCAAGTTCAAGGAAAATACTCCATTCGTGCCTGTTGTGGGAACACTAATTAAAACAATTCAAAACAGGAATCCAGATCATGCAACATGAATCATTCATTACTTCAGGATTACCTTACGATTACTCACCTTTTGTGTGCCCCTCAAGCGAAGTAAAGAATTATCAAACCAAATTATTAAGTAGCTTCTGAGTGTTTACTGGGAATCCCTAATTAGTTTATAAATGATAAATCAGAAACAGTAAGATTCTCAAAAAACATTTTTAATCATCATATTGTAAAAAAATGGAACATCAAAAAATGAAGGCAAACTTGATACACCACTTTATTTGAGGGGGCACAAACTTAGTAATATTTAAAGGACCATTATGTAGAATTTAGTGCCATCTAGCAGAACAGACTTGGCAGAAATGGAATATAATATCCATAAGTATGTTTTTGTGTATAATCACCTGAAAATAAGAATTGTTGTGTTTTCGTTACCTTAGAATGAGCCCTTTATATCTACATAGGGTGTAGGTCCTCTTCCACGGAGCCCACCATGTTTCTACAGTAGCCCAGAAGAGACAAACCAAACACTGCCTCTAAAGAGGGTCTGTCATGTTTTTCAGGAGTTTGGCGGTTCTCCTACATGCTTGGAAGGGGAGGGGTATTCAGTTGCTTGCAATCTGAAACCTCACTGCTAGATGCCACTAAATCATACACACTGCACAATTACGTAATTGGTATTTAATGAGTAGTCACTAGTTTGCTGCTCAGCAGGTGATTCTGAATTAATCAGGAACAACTCATGAAGAAAGTGATTAGTATGATTGATTCACACATATTTCTTAAGTTAACATTACATAATGATATATTATTATTAATATAGTATCTCCAGGTGTGTTCTCCAATAATTCATCATGATCTGTTATATAGTCCTTGATTTAATATTATTCAGGAACCATCTATTAGCAATTTATCAATTATTTGGTTGTTTCTGATTTGCTTCTTACCCGTTCCTACTCAGTATTCTGTTTACTTTAACTTTTTTTTTTTGAAAATCTGTTTATTGGCATTTCCAGTTTTAACATGTGTAAAAATCCTATACTGAATAATTTTACACAATAAGTCCCCCTAGTCCCTCTCTCCCCACCCCTCACTTCCAGATCCTCTAGATGAAATATAGTTTAGAAAAATGATAAATTACACACAGCTAAATCGAAAAAACAAACAGAGAAAGAAAGAAAAAAAAAAAACAGCAAAGGACCGTAAGTAACACACTGTTGAATCAATCGTGAAAACAAATGAACAAACAAACAGCATCGACATTATTCACCAAACATACACAAGAAGTACTCTCATCCTACAATAATACAAGTTGGGCTGTTCCAGGCTCAAGTTTGTTACATTAGTTAGATTATCAAAGCAAATCAGAAAATGCACCCAGACTTTCTTGAACTTATCCTTTTTACCCCTTAAAGTGGTCTTTACTTTCTCCAACTCAAGATGAAACATGCTAACCCTGATCGATCTGACATGCCACGGAGGTTTTGAGCTCGTCCAATTTAAGAGTATTAGATGTCAGGCTAATAAGGTTGTCAAGGCCACCATATTATACATGTTTGATGGCCAGTCACATTCTTCAGGTCTCACACCAAATATAGCAATTAAGGGATGTGGGTAAAAATGCACGTAGAATAGGGCATCTCCAAAACATGTGTATTAAGGTAGGTGGTGCCTGTTTGCACCGGAGAAAAGTGGGGTCAATGCTGGGGTAAATCTTGGCCAGTTTAGCTTTGTTGAGGTGGACACGGTGAACAATCTTAAACTGTATAAGCCCATATCTACTGCGTGAAGAAGAGGAGTGTACTTGTTCTAAAATTGCCTTCCACACATCGTTAGGGAGAGGTGCGCCGAGATCTTGTTCCCAGAGGCTTCTAAGGCTAGCCATAGGCTGAGGATTTATATTGGCCAGTATATCATGGATCCTTGTGATGGCGCCCTTGAGACTACAGTAGCATCTGTGGCTAAGAGATTGTCTATTGATGTCGCTGGTACAAAATGCCTAATCTGTGAATAATGGTAGAAATGAGAATGGGGTAGATTAAATTTTTCTGCAAATTGAATGAATGATTTCTTTATGTCAACTTTATCTTCATATGATCCTCATTATCAACCACTGTCCTTTGTTGATATACTGCACTGTAGAGTTGACAGCCTCTTTACAGCAGACCACCTGTTACCAATTAGGTACAATGAATTTAATTTTCACATATCTTGCGATAGAGAGTGAAGAATACAATATTAAAGCAAACCTTGTTCATCGTATTTATACAAACAACCTGTCTCTTTTTTTTTTCTTTCAAATATCATCTTAGATGGCACACAAAACAAAAGCTAGAGACTGTGATAAAATGCTTTGAAGTAATTCCAGTTTATTAAAAACACAATTTCACAACCTAAAAGTTCCACTTCACACTCGATTTACAGAAGTGAAAAACGACAGCTCGGTCAATACCGTCTGAGGTGGAACATTCCGGGTTGAAATTGGTCAACCTGCAAGCCTTTACTTTGGCAGGCAACATTTGAGCTCATATTAAGTCTGTCAGATCTGATAGCTGTGGGACCTCGTCAGCTCTTTCCCATTGATATAAATCTTCACAATTACTGTGACATTTTTCTTGGGTAAATCAAGCAGTGGGTCTTTCAGGAAATGTGTTGTGTCAGCAGCAGTGTTGAGCATCCTGGGACCCTCATTCCCCTGATAGCATTCAGCACCAGGCCGGGGCTTTGACACCCACAGAATAGAATAAACAGCAATTTAGTTTGGAGTGCATAGCAGATACTCACAGATTAGAGCAGAGGTTGATGGGAGCAGCCTTAGCAAACCAGGAAGAATTGCAAAATAAACATTTACTCTGTACTCTTCATGCTTCAGTCCTGATAGCTTTGATCCAACAGACCAAGTTGGATTCTGAAAGTTTTGTTTTTTTATACAAATAGACTTTTTTTTCCTATCAGACAACAGTGGTTCTGCTCAAAATGACTTGTAGTACTTCAGGAAGGCACTGCCTCCACAAACTATATTTTGCTCTATTTTGCAGTGGCCATCTGGAAAAAAGCTGTTCCATGTTTGCATTTTTTTTTCTTTTTAACTCTTAAGCCAGCCTCTAAAGCCTTGTCAAGCTTCTGTCACTCAGAAAGAAAGCTGTGGTGGAAGCCCACACATTTCCCACGTGCACAGCCACATTCATTAACAGTCCCTTCCCACATGAAGGGAGACTGTCACAGCTAAATAAAGAGAAGAAGATGCAGAAAGAATATGTGTAAGCAAGATAGAAATGTAGAAAACAGACAAAAATTGAAGCAGGACTAAGAATTTATGTGTCTCTGTCTTGCTCCCTAACTCCTCGGTGGATTGAATCCTACTTTTGAGTACAGAAACTGGGTCCATACAGGTCAAATATGACACATAATCCTGTGTGATTTGATTATCTGCCTCCTGCCTCAGTGCAGCTACAGCACCTCAGCCTTTCATTAAAGGGGAAGGAGAGGTGGGGCGGAATGGGCACATCATGAAGAGACAGTCACGGATACTGGCTTGGTCTAGACGAAAGATCTGAGAGCCTCTATCCGTCATCTTTCAGGACTCTCCTCATGCTTCAGTGATGGTGGAAAGGAAGTGTACTTCTGCACAGGAAGTTTACACAGCGCTCTGTCTCCCAGGAGTCGCTTGGCTCTTCACCAGACTGTAGTGAAGGCCTGACACATCACATCACGTTGATGGGCTACCTCACATTCCTAAGTGCAAAATATGCAGTGAGGCCCAGTGCAGCAGCAAGATTCACAGGGGAAACGTCAAAACATATGTCAGTGTGTGAGGCAGCTCAGGTTCATTTGAAGCATTTATTGTTAATTAGCAAACATGTTGTACAACTTCTCTTCTACACCTTGGTTTATTCACCAACGTTTGACGTGTGGCTATCTTGCCTTCATTAAGGTGGTGTCAGAGTTCGTTTCAGATATGATCAGTCATGTGACTCATAGATCACTACACATACAACATATAAAAAGCAAAATCACTATCTTTTAAAAATACTTTTTACACATAATACCATATTTATTTATTGTGGAGAGAATTTACAAGAGACTATTTACAAATGACCACAAATACAAAACATACAATATTACAACCAACCTTTCAGAATATATATATTTTTAGCAAAGTTAATCTGTTTTTATCTCCTTTACCCATCAATGAGTAAAAAGGTAACATTTCAATTTTATTTCAAGTAATTTTACAAAACACAAAATATCACCTTCTCTCAGTATTTATGGGTAACAGCAACTAATTCCAAAGTCAGCATTACATGGACATTAATTATCCATCTTTTCAGTGCATTTCTTGTTATTTTCAAAAAATTGTGGACTCAAAAAAGGTTTAAAATCTAGCCATCTTGGACTTAAAGTGCCCAATTTAAAAATGTCTTGTATTTCCCTCTCTTTGGTAAAGATACCCTCTTTATTCCTATACATTTACAAGAATATATACAGTATATTCCTTTACATTTAAGCAAAGTTGTGTGACTTTCATTAAAGCTCACACTGGCTTGCACCACACTGTGTGTGTGTTCTCAAAGTTAGAAATGAGCAAATTTAATGCATTTTTCACATTTTTTCTCAGTAAGGCTAAACCCAGATGTTCATCTCTAAGAATAATCAGAGTCATAATCAGAATCATCTTTAATGGCCAAGTATGTGTACACATACAAGGAATTTTACTCTGGTTAAGTAGTTGGCAATGGACCACCCAGAATAACAACACAGCATAACAACATAACAATCTTCAGGAACATAAAGAAGCAATTACTATATACAGGTGAAACTGTTTCTGTGAACTGTAAACAGGATACAAATAGTGCACAGAAGTGAAAAGTGCAAGGAGTTCTGGGATAAATATTAGATGGTAAAAGACAATGACATTACTTTATATAAATGTAGTAGTGGTTATGTACAGTATATACAGCCTGTTCAATTATACAGTAGTGAGTGGAATGTATTGCACATTTTTATTTTAGACTGACACAGATATATTTCATCTATAGGTGCAGTGGGTATTATAGTGTTCCAGGGTTATTGCACAGTGCCACAGTGAGTTAACTGTTCATAAGTGTGACAGAGAGGGGGAAGAAACTGTTCCTCTGTCTGGTGGTTTTCTTGTACAGTGTTCTGTGGCGCCTACCAGAGGGGAGAAGTTGGAACAGGTTATGTCCAGGGTGTGAGGGATCTCCAGACTCTGGAGGTGTACAGGTCCTGGATGGTGGGCAGGTCGCTACCAATAATCTTTTCTGCAGACCTGACTGTCTGTTGTAGTCTGCTCCTGTCCTGTCTGGTAGCTGATCCAAACAAGACAGTGACAGTGCAGAGAACAGACTCAATGACTGCAGTGTAAAATTGGATCAGCAGCTCCTGAGGCAGGTTGTACTTCCTGAGCTGGTGCAAGAGTTGAACAGACGGGTTTCCTGAGGTGCAGTTATTTGTGTAGTGGAGCAGTGGGGAGAGTACACATCCCTGAGGGGCACCAGTGCTGATCGTCCGAGTGCTGGATGTGTTTATCCCCAGCCTCACCTGCTGCTTCCTGTCTGTCAGAAAGTTTGTGATCCACTGACAGGTGGAGGCGGGCACAGTGAGCTGGGTGAGTTTGGTGAGAAAGACTTTTGGGATGATGATGTTGAGTACCAAGCTGAAGTCCACAAACAGGTCACGTCCCTGGGGAGTCGAGATGTTGCAAGATGTAGTGCAGTCCCATGCTGACTGCATCATCCACTGACCTGTTTGCCAGGTAGGCAATTACGGGGGTCCAGAAGGGGCCTGTGATGTCCTTCAGGTGGGTCAACACCAGTTATTTAAAGGACGTCATGACCACAGACGTCAAGGCGACGGGCCTGTAGTAGTTTCAGTCCAGTGATGGAGGGTTTCTTGGGATGATAATGTTTGAAGCAGGGGGGGATTTCACACAGTTCCAGTGATCTGTTGAAGATCCATGTGAAGATGGGGGCTGGTGCCTTCCTGATCTTCTGTCTTTGAAAGAGCTGACAAACATCTTTGTCACAGTTGGGGGGTGACATCAAGGGGTCCGGTTGGTTGTGTGATGTCTGAGGCTATGTCCACACTAATACATTTTAGTTTTAAAATGTATAACTTTTGATAGGTTTAACCCTAGCGTCCACACTACTCCGGCATTTTCGGATTCTTAAAACAGAAACTTTTGAAAATGCTGCTGACCCCGTTTTGTTTGAAAACTCAGGGATTGCATTTTACTCAGGACAGGTGGAAATGGAGACTTGACAATGACGCAGACACCCACGTTCGCTTCCTGATTGGGTCTCGGTCACGACATGTCCTTCCCTGATTTGTCATGCCCCTATCATGTGGTGATGTTTTCCACTGCCTTGACCGCCTTATACTCACGTGTTACTTTCAGTAAGAGTTCCACCTCATCATCGGTCCAAGCAAAGAAATCTCAGGTCTTACTTTTCACCACTGCTGTTCTTACTCTGTAGTATTTTCTGCAACTAAGCAACCAACCACAGAGTAGACAATCTGCTTCCTGTTTACACCGGCACGCGCATGCCCAGTGTACAAGAATGGTCATGTGATATGCGTTTTCAGGCGTTAGCATGGACGGACATTATTTCTGAAACAGTGCTAAAACACTCAATTGGACGGAGATCATCTTCATTTTAAAATGCTGTTTTAAAATGAAAACCTATTAGTGTGGACGTAGTCTGAGTTGGATTGGGTCAAGTGTGTGAAAGTGGGCTGATCAAACATGCAGTAAAACACATTCAATTCCTCGGCCAACTGATGGTTTTCTACAGTGTGGGGGTAGGGTTTCCTGTAGCTGGTGATGTCCTGCAGGCAAACATTGGTTCCTACTGTCCATAACAGATGTTAAATGAGAGAGCTATAAACATGAGTCAGAGGGATCACCATGCACCATCTCTGAGGATTTCCTTTGACATACTGAAGAACTAGATGGATAGGAATGTGGATTACAATGCTGAAAATCTTCCCCAAGTTTAAACATTCATTTCCCAAATTACACCTTGAGAGTAAAGCTACTTGCTGGGGGATTTTCTCAATTTCTTGCTTGATAGGACAGGTGTATTTACTTACATAATTGTATTCTTCATCCAATTTATAATACGATTAAATATTAATACAATTCTGAGTTTGAAGAGAGGCAGATCTGTGAAAATTATCTAGACAGCAATATTGTGAAATTGTTCTTCTTGGTTTGCAACTTTTTCAATCACCCATAAATGGAACAGGAGCAGTGAAAGAGAAAATATTCTGCTTCTTAGGATGCATTGAAATGGTATTTCAACAAATAAAGCACTAGGAGTAAAAGATAAAAATAGGTGCAGGTATTTTTCATTGTGATGATCTTGACTCATCTTGGCTGAGCTTTGTTTAGTTAGTAGCAGAGCTCTCTGGGGGAACATTGAGTGGCTTAGTCAAAGTGGAACTCTCCTGAATGAGCTTTGAGCTTCAAGTCCCCAGTATCCCAGCATGTGTGCCACAGAGTCAGACAATAGAGCCAAACGTAAGTCATAGCCAAATCGTAATTACCTCTGCACCCTGCAGAAGCAGACCAATTGACTCCTCTAGATGAATGACAACAGGTAAAGGGCAGTGATTAGCCGCAGGCCTCAGAAGCTTTGTTTGGTGCAGAGGGAGAGGAAATTCTCTATATAGGGCAGAAGATATGCTTCACTTATTACGCTCTTATTATTCTGTGGACTTATTATGGGCACAATTCTGCTCAGTACTGGAAACTTTGCTTGTCACGGATGGCTGATAGCGCACATACAGTCTAGTACATCCAGATATCTGCTTTGTTTGTGTTGTCTGTGAACATTTGTTGCATTGTGACCAGTGACCTAACGATTGACAACACCTATAACTGATTGATATTGTATTAGTTACCTTAATATTTTATCTTCTGAGCTCATAGTTTGTCATTAGTTATTTAAGTAGTCTATTCTCACAATTAATGATGAGAGAGCTGGGATATTTCTTGAAATAAAAAAGAAGATTAAGGATATTTTGTGTGCGCACGCTGACATGTCAAACAAACCTTAGAATGATATTATTTTGCTGTCTTGTTTTCAGTAAACAGAAGCATCACAGCAATCAGGGATTAAGGTGAGAATTCAAAAATGAAATGTAAAAGCTGCAAATTCCTTAATGATGCTCACACACAATATTTAAAAAGCGGACTTTAATTTTTATAAGTCATTTCATTAGCCATTTAGTCAAACTGACATTTCAAATGTAGTGTTGTAAAAACAAACATAGAAATTTACTACAGCTTGATAAACTAGTGAGAGACAGCAGCCTAATTACAAACAAACACCTTGGTGATAAAATTTTTTAAAATTATTAAATCGTGCACAAATGTTATGCGCATGTAATGAAATACTACCTAAGCTCATTAAATTTGGAAATATTGATTATACATTCATTAATAAATCATTAGTCAATCGTTTGTACCTGATATGTTATTGGAAACAAAGGCGTAATCAGTCTGAATGGTTATAAATTTGACCCTGTTTATTTAATAGAGATCTGCTTAAGGTGAACCCTTGGAAATAAAACTTGTTTTTAAATTTCCATTCTTTCCCTGCTTAAAGCCTTGCAAGACCATTTTCTTGTCAGTCATTAAATATTAATAAAATTAACTACTATAAATAGGGGTGTAATGATTCATTCATTGCATTGATTAATTATAAATTATGCTGATTCAACTTCAACATTCATCTGGTAAAATAAAGAAATAGAATGAATCCCTTCAGGAACAACCAACATGAAATTATTTGAACTGAACTATTTATGACTCTTTTAAAAAGTTAGATATTTTTGTGAAATGCAGCACAGTGAATGTGTCATCTCATCCATTCCTAATGCTATGTATTGTGGCTTCCCAAAAGACCAAGATTCAAGATTTATTTCTCTCATACTCATTAGAATAAGAATAGTATAAGAGTATAAGAGATTAAAAGAGAAAAAGAGATGTAATATAAGTATTAAAATGTTAAAGTGCATATTTTCAGTCTAGGAGAAATGTAAATTGTACATATGTACAATTATAGTCAGACAGACACTCTAGACTGAGTTCATTATCCAGATGGTCTGAGGGAAGAGGCTTTTTCTGAGTCTCTCTGTGTTGGACCGAGTGTAGAAGCTGGAATAGTCCATATTCTTGGGTGATGGGGATATTTCATAATCCCTCCTACAGTAGCTCTGGTTCTGCCCCTTCTGATGTATAAGTCCTACAGTGTGAGGAGTGAGGATCCAACGGCGTACCACACGTTGTAGGGCACCACAGTCCTGAGCAGAAATACTCTCAGACCAGTTGGTGATGCCCCCTGATGCCTTGCCTCTCTCACCAAAATGTCTCTGTGTGTGGACCATGTTTCACGGACAATCTGACCTCATCACGAGGAGGAAGAGGAGGTTCAGAGTATTCAGAACAGGCTGAGGCTTTTGACTTTCAGGGCACATTTTCACATACGTTCACCTCAAGTGTTGGAACTTTGACCTTGTTTAACATAGACATTTGCCATCATAGCAGTATAAATGCAAAAGAAAATCACAAAAAGCATGATATGTCCCCTAATCATGATATGTAATTCCTCCACAACCAACTTTAATGTTCAGTAAGAGGTTTTTGGCCTAGCACCATAGTGACAGGACCCCCACCTCTTCCAGGTAGGCCTTTTCATCATTGTTGATGATGTGACCTATAATAACTGTGTCATCAGCAAACTTGGAGACAATGGAGAGTGAGTGGGAGTTCTTCGCCATGCAGTTAGAGGAGAGAGAGCTGCACCTGCAGGCAAGATACCGCTAATACCAGCGGTGTTAACATCTACAATAAGTGTGCACAGATTGAGTTACTGTTGCGTTTTGACACTTGACCTTACACTTAAACTGACAACAGCCATGATAATGTCTTACAAGATTTACATATCTGAACAGTCTCCAGATTCATTTCACATACTTAAATAAGTCAGAAGAAATATGTCTTTTTACTGTGATTGTCAGTACTATTACTTCTGAAGACAAAATTCAAAATCCTCAGACACTTTTCAAAATAATTATTATATATGGTTTATTTTATTGGATCTCCACAAGGTTCTGCTATAGTAGTTGTAAAACATTAATACAATAATGAAAGCCAAATCCAAATCAGAGCAAAAATGAAATTAATAAATAAAAGAAAACAGATGATCCTGATACAACACAACAAGACCGATAACAAAACACAACCATCAACAATATCACGATGCATATATACAGTCATATACAGTAATCTGCCTTATGTACATCTGCATTTGTTTCTGAAAAGTGTAAGCACTTGTTGATTTTCTAATACGCAGCACTCTGTTTTCCAAGATCAATTGACTCCTCAACAGACTGTAGCAAAGTCCTGACACAAAATAAAATTAATTCATGCTTAATTTAATTGCAAACCATGTTCAGTCTTTAGATCTCTGTTAAAAGTACCCTTTCAGTTTGACAGCAGCATTTAATGGAAACTGAGTTTTTAGAGTTACAGTATGAGTCAATGGTGCACAATATTTACATAACCTTTTAAAACATATTTTATTCTTTTTGAGACTAACGTTGCATGCATAATTCTTCTGTCTAAATTTCCCCTAGAAAACACAAATGATAGCAACACATTTGCACGTCTATGTAGTGCATGCACTGCTCGAGCTTATAAACTAAGTGAATTGAATTATAATGAATAAAATCAAATCAAAAAAAGAAAATTTCTCTTGAATCAAATCACCAAATGAGGAATTAAATGTAGCAAAGCAAACAATTCAGACTCGTAAGTCATCAACCTTAAAAGCCACATCCAGTTAAAGGAGGTGCAACATTTTTTTTTTTTTTTATCCATTTAAATTCTCACACGTTAGAACGTGTGAGATTTGGTCAAGAGTGATCTTTTTGAAGCATAAACCAATGTGACACAGCTGAAAAGATGTGTGAAAGTGAACACGGAGCTACTGAAGTGAACAAGGATTAAATGATCTGTGAAAACGTCTTCTGCTGATAGATCACCATTACACCTGTTGGGTTGTGACAACAGGCACGCACAGCATCTCAGTCTTCTCAGATCTTACATCTAGTATTCAGGCAATGCAATAATAACTGGATAATGTGATTTACTTGAGGTCTAAGAAGATAAAACAGATAATGTAGCAATCTGTTATCATTCATTTTACACAAAAGGCGCCATGAGATAATACAGGCAGACATTGTACACACATGATCTTACAAAATGCATTAAACTGGATTATAACATGCAGATATCACTACCTTAATCCCCTTCAGAGGACCCATCTGGATCTCCAGTGATGAATGTAAACAACCATTAGCTACATGGTGCTAGTAATCTCCTGGAAACAGTTGGAAAAAAGTTAAAATAGTACAACGTGAACAGCACACATAACATTAATAGCTTCAGGGTTTAGGAAAGCAGAACATATAGAGGCTGAACACAGAGCTCCCGCAAAGAGGCTCCATGGGAAGAGGGAAGTGGTTCCTAAGCAACTATTGCTGATTTGCTGCGGGGAGCTGCAGAGGTCCTATTCAAAACCGGACTATTACAAGAATTAACCCTCACCATCACCAAAAAGGCTTTCTGCCTTGTGTAGTAAGTACAAATTAACTAGCACATTGACTGAATTACAGAATATTAGAATGAAGCAGATGTTGACTCAAGGCTATTATTCATTTAATTCTTCACTATCTTAAATTTCTCTTAAAACTGACTGTAGCCACTTCAGAATATAGAAAGAGAGAAAATACTACAGTAAAACTACTGCTTTCAAATGACGAATCATTAGAGTAAAAAATAGGATGTCTATCGTTGATGTGACAAGTCCTTTACATGGGTCTGTATTTAACAGGCAAAGTTAAAGTTGAATGTTGAATCAAGTCTCACAAGGGAGAGTGACATAAGCGAGACCAGTAAACAACAGCGACAAAGATGGATAACAATGTTGGCTCTGTTGATGAAGCTGTGTCTTCTGCTACTGCAGAATTGAAGGGTAAACACATGAAGAGAACAAACAACTGGAGCATACCTTATTTGACCTTTCATCTGATCTATCAACTGCTTCTACTGGTGGTGAGGAAAATGGCACAAAGGAAGAACCCAATAATCAATGTTGTGGGACAGAGTTTTGCTGAAATAAGTATAACGGACAGCGGGGGAAGAAGTATTTTCTTAAAGGTACCCTGTTGAGTTCTGCACCAATTTTTTTTTACAGTAGGTCCCTTTTTTGTTTGTATCTCGTGCATGTGAGGATACACGTACATGTGCATGCAGACAATGTAATAAACAGTCCTGCTGATGTTTTTACGCCATTTCCCTGATCAGCAGTTGGTGGCCATTGTTGTGCCAAGAAATGTGGCAATGACCCAACAAAAGCACAGAGGTGGAAGACAACTAGCTAGCTGAGATCATCTGCAAATGTTTTGTGAGAAACAAAATACATTTAACATATTATTATTAGGCCTCAAGGACACATAAATACTTATAAATCACAAAAATGGCCCCTGTGAGTTTTATACCAGCGGTTCCCAAACTTTTGTAGATCATGTCACCCCTTCATAAGAACTTTTTTGTCAGGGAACCCCATCTGACAGCTGAGCACCTGAAAAAATTGAAAGCCACAAAGCGTGTTGGGTTACTGTGACAACTAGTGTGTCATTAGCTGAGTTGCAACATTGCATACAGTGATTTTGATATTTTCGTCTTTTTCTCCTGTTCTCCTGAAAATACAAAAATACTTAATGTTAATGTCACTGCAATTTGAGGTGGAGAGATTATATTAAAAATGCACAATAAATGTAGAATGATAAGAAACATTTTGCAGCACCAAGGGCCCATCCTTAAGGCACTGCAGACCACTGTTTTATATCATTGGATTATTATTATTATGAATTGATATGAAAAAAGAATTTTACTGTTGTATGAAGTAGTTGTCAAGGTGGAACTAATTATTATTTTTCATACTATTGGATAGTTATAACATTTTAAGCTCATCATATGCTTTTTTTTTAATGTAAAAACTTAATCTGTAAAGTAATTGGCATCTGTAGCTTCAAAAAATATAGAGGAGCAAATTTCCATCTCAAATTCAGTGTAGTAGACGTATAAAGTAACATGAAATGGAAATTCAAAGGCAATTACTGTAAGTGCTTTGGCAACGTTTTGATTTTCTAACAAGCCACCATTTTGTGCAACTTGAAAGCCAAAATTATCGACCTAGCAACTCATACCAAGCTGGTATTAGATACTGTAAAGAAAGGGCAGCTAAGTGTTTGGGTTATTTTAATATTACTTTACTGTACTAAGACCTGGCCTCAGTGATGACAGTACTGCATTTTTGGACTTTGGAATTTTTGGCATTGCTTTTGGCAGCAAACTACAGTTTTCCTGTGATGGTTTACGAGAGCATCTGTTGAAAGATTCCCTGGAACTGCGATTGAAAGCATCCACAGGAACTCTGATCTGTGCAGCAGAGTTTACACACCAAACACAGCTTCATACATAGATGCCAGTACCTAGATCTCCATCTAGATCAATACTGTACTGTAGATGGTGGCTCATTGGCACACCCTCCCTATAACACTGCCTGTCTGACAATATAAATCTATTTTTTATTCTCAGTTGGATTTAAAACAGTTGCCATATTTTATTTGAAATATTAGGTAATGTGAATGTAAATGCTTGAAAATGGCCAGACCTATTTACAGTAATTGCCACTGTAATGCTGTCAATATAACGACACATTAAAAACAAACACTCATAAAGTTGTTATGTGAATTACTTAAACGTGGGCCATGCCTCTTTTAAAACCTGTGGAAATAAATTGGAAGCAACACAGGACAAATCGATGACAAACCTTCATTATGTTTGTGCTTATGAGCAGAGGGACAAAACAGACCTATTCATCACATATTCATTATCATGATTTGCATCTACAGACAAGGTATTTTGGAGGCCATGGACTATTCACACGTACCTTCACTTTCTGAGATCCCTAAATCAAAGTATGGCTCTAAAGTAGTTTTATTGCAGTCATTCTTTTCTCTTCATTTCACCAGACGAAGCCATAGACAGCAGACAACTATATTTTAATTTGCCGGAGAGGGATAATTCACCTCATCACATTAAATTACTCATGTAATTTCAAATTAAACAATGGCTCTTGTATTTATGTTCAGCTATTCAAGGTTAAGTGCATTCAAGGAATGCACTTAATGGCACCACTAGAAGAGGAAGCAAAGGAGGAAACATCGTCTAATGATTTCTATTGTCATTTATCATGTTTTTTTTGTTGTAGCGTTGGCTTAAAATCCAAACAAAACAAGTAATAATTAGTTTTCAACAGAGAGTGTCGTAGTCTGTACAATTGCATCTATCTGTTATATGTTACAATGCTTTTTTGTCACCTGATCAGTACCGGATAATCCAAGTGTCACCTGAACTTTCAGTGGTTATGAATAATTGATCAAAATGCCCTTCATAGAGCTATTACAAGGGGGCAATTATGTTCAGAGGCAGCTGTAATAGCATCACTGCAGTAATAGCAGACTTACATGATGAAACAGCAACCACAAAATTCAGTGTTTCTACAACACCTCAGCTGATGCAATAATCAGAAGAAAGCACAGAAAATAAAATGCTGCTCACATTGACATAAAAAGGTGAAAAGGATCATTGTCTGCTGCACGTCAGTCATATCATACATTATCACTGAATAGCTCACCTCACTGCATCACAATTCTAGCATCAAACGACCAAATGTTTCCCGTTTGGTAACACTTTAACACGCTTATTCAGCATTTATTGTTTGTAAGCAGATTTAAGAACATTAAAATATCTATTTGTATTTATATTTGTCAACAATCAACTTCTCCTATAAGCATCCATAATTAGTGTTTAAACAGTAAATTAATGATTGGCCACAGTACAGTATGACATAGCTGTAATTACATTTAATGATATATGATTACACATATGAACAAAACATTTATATCAAACAGTTTGTAAACATGTACAAACCATTCACAAAGTTCATTCTTCATCCTCACAAATAGTAGTTTGACCAAGAAGGTCCACTTACTAGATTTTCTTCTAGAGCTTTCAGCCAAATCTCATGGCCTTCAGTAGCAGGAGAAGATTTGTTTGTGTTTGTTAATAAATACATACTTAATTAATAAATACAAGAAATATAATAATAAGTGGTTTAATAAATATATAAATATATACAGTATATTATTAATTATAAACATATTTTATATGGTCACAGCTGTGTTTACAGTTACATAAGCATCAGGAAGAGTTGTAGTTGTTGGCAAATACTTTAATAAATTAATCAACACTTCAAAATGTCTGCATATGTACCGATAATTACATTTGAGTGTTATAAACTATTTTAGAGCTGAAACTATTAGTCCATTGCTTGATTAGTTGAGCGATAGAAAATTAATTAGTAACTATTTTGATAACTGATAATTCTTCAAGCTCAAAATGCCAAATATTCACAGGTTCCAGCTTCTCTAAAGTAATGATTTGCTGATTTTTTCTGTTTTATAATAGTAATCTGAATATCTTTGGGTTTTGGACTGTTCATTGGACAAACCCAGCAACCTTGGGCTTTTTGAAATTGGGAAATAACAGGCAGATCAATCAATAATGAAAGTAATGATTACCTGCAGCCCAAAATAATTTATTCATTGTTTATACACTGCTTATAAATGTTAAATAAGATGATTCAAAAAGTTTATTTAACTATTAACCACAAAATAAAGGTTGTGATGATAAGGGAATCAAAAATTCTGCTTGTTGCATGTCTTAAAGCTGCAATACGCAGCTTTTTGCCTTCAGGCAGGGAGTATATTGTTAGTCTTGCCCTCCTCCTTCTCAGTTGGTCACGTTCCCAACTGACACTTGTCACTCGTTTTGATGAAGGATCTGGCCCGAGGCTGTGGCACCCTGCAACCATGAAGCAGACTCTGAAAAAAAAAAAAAAAAAAAAACAGTAATGCTGATGGTTCACTCTGTTTTTGGAAAAGGTCTCTTATGCTGCATGTGGCGCTCTGGTGTTAATTTGTTTCTCCCTGCTTTCCTTCATTGTACTGTAGTTGTTGCTATGACTTCCCTGATAGCCAGCTGACTGCTCACTATGCCTGCAGCAGATTGTATGGACCCATAAACATTACAGAACTCACAGAAAAGCCAATTTCAGGCAAAAGCGTTTATGCTTGTATGCACAGAATGATAATGTATAGTATGGCATCTGAAAAACCTTGAAGGCAGTGCTCATGCTGCTATAGCAGGAAGTACATTGCTGGTAAAGCAGTTAATTTCTCGGTGGTGCAGAAGTGGTACAAAGACAAAGTGAGAACATGGGAGAGAGAACACACTACAAATTTATCAGTGAATTTAATCAAATGGAACTAAACTGATTAAACTATATTTCATGCAAAAGGACAAAGAGATTTACTTTCTAACATTTCCTCATTGAATCAACTAATGTATAATTTTAATCAACTCATATGTATTCTCTCTTTTAAATGTGCTCATTCAGATATAATAGGAGCTATAATTGCTGTGTAATTACTTTGTGATATAATTAGACCATGATTAGCGCGACATTGGCGATATTTATTGGAGCTCTTATATTTTTCCACAGTTTTCTCAGAAATGTTTTACTCTGTGGGACAAACATCGTGGTATGTCCAAAGAGTCTAACCACTATAACTGAGGCCAATTAAAGCTCAACTTGTTTTCTTTTTCCTCACAATCATCTTGTCAATACCCAACAGCTGTTAGTTGTGTTATTTGTTTGTTTATTACAGACCATTATAGGGACAAAAACACTATCAGAATGATTAAAGTGAAGGTGTAATACATCCTTACGTCATGTGAGGACAACTATAGATATAAAAAAAAGCTTTAGCCATGAGGTTTCTTCAAAGGACAACATCTTAGTGAAGCTGTTTAAGTGGCTAGCGATGTCTTCATGGGCTTTACCAAATGCCAACAACTTCACTTCCATCCATTACCTTGTCAGAAACTTTGTATTGAAATTGACTTATCTAGTGTCTCCCACTCCTTCCACAATACATCTAAAACAGTCTCTTGAGACCCAATTTTCTACCTGCATCCCTGCACCTCCTTGTTTGAGTTATTTCCTCTGTGAGCACAAGTAAGCCATCATGCTGGACAATACTGAAGACAAAAGTTCTTAAAATGATGAAACACCCACACAAACACATACAAAAGAGTATTGAGGGTGTTTTTTTGATATATTTTCTTTTATTTATTGGCACTTGAGAGCAAAAAGGCATACACTTCGCTATTTAACAACGTGCTCATTGATCGAGATTGCAGAAAATTCAAGCTAGTTGTAGGAAAAAGAAATACATGACAATAATATACAGCAAATGCAGACAAGCTTCATTAAGCATTTGACATTTCAACAGGGTGGAGATCTACTTTGCAAGATTAAATTCACGGTGCAGCTGATAACTTCACACAAGCCTACATGTTTTTCTCTGAAGAAACTTATAAATTTTGCTTGGGTCATGTGTTAATGCCCAGGCCAACAAAATAATGATGAAAATTTAGGCCAGTATTAAGTAGCAGAAAAATATTCATATCCCTAGAGGTACCATTATTAGCTGCTATACTACTCGTTCAATGTTTACTCTCCCAGATACAGCTGGAACGAATTACAGTAATTGATTGGATGCACAGAGGTGGATCGAGCATAGGGCTGTCCACATTTTCTGACTGATCTCCTTGTTATAGTAGTTCCCCCTCCTCCCTATTTCTCTGTGCATTTCTGTCTCTCAGCCTCACCGAGTCTTTCCTAACGTATGACCATTGTCTAGAGGTCATTGAGGATGTCCGACTCATGTGGAGGTAGCTCGTCATGCAGAGCTCTGCATGCTTCAGGGAGTAATCACAAGCCTCCAGCTTTCCCCATCAACATTCTTTGCTGCCCTTAGGCCAACAAACCAGATTTTTCATGTCAGCTGGCATGCACCTTCAACTCATAAGTAGCTGTTTGACTTTCACAAGTCTCGCATCATCCAAGCATACACACTCCCAGGCAAGGTTGTCATATCCTTGGTCCATAATTATATGCCAGTTATAAGTGTCCACTTGCACATGCAGATGGGCTGGGCTCCTTAAAAATCCACGTAGGAGGTCGAACCTATCTACACAGACTATTTATCATTCCCTAAGGGGGAGCCCTCACATCATAATAATAATTTTAAATATTCCTCATTACTTTTGTTCTCACTTCCCCACCCTACCAACCACTCCACAGAGAAGAAAGAAAAATGTAAATAGTGACAGCTATTTAAAATATTTTCCATGAATTACTGTGTTACTGATTCTGTATTAATTAATCATATAAATTGGTTTTAAGAGATGATTTTATGCTGACAATCATGCATTTAGTCAAATTTAACACACAGGAAAGAGGATATTTTTATTTATTCATTTAGGGCATATTTCACTCTTTGACATTGAGTTTATCAAATGACACACAAACAGGCAAACTTACTTCATGTTTGACTCACTTTTGTTACAAAGTGATTGTAAAATTGTCTGATAAACAAGCAAGGAGGAATGTTGCTGGATTTCAGAAGATGTTACATATCTAGCAAAATTTAGAGTATATACATTTTTCTACATCATTCACCATCTTATGCAATAGGGTCAAATAGCCAATCAAATATTTAAGTAAATGATCCTTTAAAGTACTGACTGATTGCATCAAATCCCGATTGTAGCTCATTACTGCCTAAGTACTTCATCTGAAGTGACAACAATTCTCATCTGTAATGTATGACACATGATTAACTTCATACTGACATGTATTTATGGCCAGTAGTTGCTGCTGTAATGTTAGGGGAAGGTTCTCAAAGGCAGGTGCTAATATCCTGTGGTTATATATACATACATATATATATACATATATGTATATAATTAAATAGACTACAGTGAAAAGAAGGTCAGCACTTCTTGTATTCTGTGTCCACTGAGTGGTTTGAAACATGGTATCTAAAATGTGTCTGTCACACCTCTGCATTAGCTCCCCTTTATATACACAAACGGCAAATTGTAGAGTCTGAGAGGGCATCTGGCAAGTGTCAGCCTTGAATGCTGACACCAGAGCAGGAAAGCACATCACCTGATAAATCTAAAAAAATTATATAGCTTTCACTGTTATTTATTACATTTATAAAAAAACATCACATTCCTTGAATATTCATGCTATGCTTGCAGCCATACATTCATGCCTCCCTTTTCATTCACGTGTTAGGTAGTTATTCTATATCCTGTAAATGTATTTAGAAAGTCTAAGTAGCTATGACGGTTTATGATTGACCTTTTGTATGATGTGATCATTGAAGGATGCAGAGAGACACGCAATAAGTGTTTTCTTCCCTCATTACAACCACCAAGGCCCAGCTGCAGAGACAATTGCAGCAGATGTCAACACTTGTCAGAGGAGGGACAGGTTATATCACTCCATCGTTAGGCTCGGTTTCAGCTTTATCTCACATTCAAACCAAACTTTATGTTGATAAATTATGAGTCACAGTAAGTAAACATGTAAGCACCTGCAAATGTCAACAGTTCAAGCTAGTGTCGAATCTGTTAATTAAAAGATGCCGATTGTTGATTTTCTCACATTCTGGAGGAATTGACAACTAAACAAAGAGATTGTTTCAACACCATGAGGAACAACTGCTACACCATCATGAAAATCTTAATTGAAAATGTTCTCTGATAGCGAGATTGGCAGCTCTGTGTATGTGCCGTGACACCAGTATTAAGGCAGAGCAGACTGCGGGTCCACGAGGCAATTTCTGTGCACAGTTGAGATCCAATCAGAGACTTCTTCCAATGGGACAACCCAGCATACACCCCTCACACTCGGAAGCCCTACAAAATAGTCATTACAAAGTTCAGCACAGTCAGCAGATTGCAAGAGAACTTTGTAGCATGGTGTTGGCAGCCACCTTGATACTCATACTCAGACTCAGAGGAGGTTTACCATTAGCTTCTCCCCACTAACGTAAAAATCTATACTATATGTGACTTCTGCTGTTGTGGATATAACTAACATGTCCTTCCTGACAATATCAAATATGTTTCAAGTTGGATTTTTATTTAAAACAAGCAAACAACATTATTTTGACATTCTTTTATTTTAATCATTCAAATAAATAGTTTTACATTTGTTTGTTTTTTTACATGTTTTTTATTGCTAGGTGCTATATCACACTATTTTGAGAAGTTCTTTTTTGGGGTATTTTGCCTTTAGTGGTTAGTGACAGTAAATATATAGGCTACACACAGGAAATATGGGAGACATACAACCAAAATCAAATATGGGATATTGCTGTTGCAGTGTGTATCTTCAAGGATCAGGTTGGTGCTATTTTAATTTTATATTTTTGTTATTTTCAGCAAATCCCATGAAAAGACCAAAAATCAAAAATGCCTTAGTCTATCTTGGAATACTTTCTGACTTCACCAGTCTGTCTGCAGCTGAGCCTTGAGCCCTCCGGTTCCTACAGAAGACATAAAACTTAAGAGACAGGTCATGAATATAGACTTAAAGTTTTGAAAAGTGCTAAATTATTTCCCAACAAAAGCACCGTAAGTTTTAGCAAACACTACTTAACAGAATAATAGCACATTTATTGAGGACTGTTCTCAGCCGGGGATGGGTGTGGCAATGAGTATTTACAGCAGCAGGACACTGTAAATGGGATTGACTCAAAATAAACTACTGTGCCCCTCGTTAGGGATTAACATCTCACCCGGTGCCACGGTGAGGCTCACTTATGTGTTTTTAATTTGAGAAACAATGTATGTCTATGGCATAGAGGTATAAGTTAAATCAGGCTTTGGTTACACACATATTGGTTGGAAACATGAAAAACATCACCAGACTAATCCTTTAGCCACTAGGTAATTAGGACACCCAAAGAAGTTAATATATTATTATTTCTGTGATAAATGCAAACGTAATGCAATATCCTGCTGATCAGTTCTATCTCTGTTAAGTGTCAAAATAATGTGGTTTGTAAGCAATTATGTTTGTCTGCAAAAAGCACTTTGAATATGGAACAGGTGCGGGTGAAATCAATCGTGGCCATCCATCTGGTTTTCTGGGTCATGCTGGGTGTGAGTGGGATAAGGAAATATTTTCCACCAAGTGCAGCAGAGTTTTATTGGAAGGAGAAGCTCTATAAACTGAAGTGGTGCAGACTTTGGCCTCATCTTCATAAGGCTGTCGCACAGGACGCACTTCATCAGTGCTGCATCATTGCTATGATCCTTCGTGTAATATTGACTATCCGAAGGGTAGTTTAGAGCTCAACACTTGTTATCCTGAGAAGTTTCTTTCTGGTTGCATCATTCCTGATCTCACTTTTGAGCACAACCACAGGGCATACTGTAATTTGTGATACTTACAGCCCACCTTTGACAGTTCTCACCTTTTTCATCCCCTGTAATGATTAGAAATAAAGCTGGATATATTTGAAATGAGGATTTGTTCTCTGAAAGTAATTAGGAGGTGATGTCCACAGAACTCATAAAAGGTATTGGTACAATGGTGGTAACCATAGAAACCTTGTGGCTGGAGTGGTCTTCTGGGAGACGTGCTTTAATAATATATTGGCCAAGCGGAGAAAGCAAATATAATATCACTCTATAGAAATGCCAGTCAATGATTAGATATGACTGTGTTCCTTTTGAGGGGCTGGATGTATAAGGGCACATGCTGGTAAAAATGAATTGCCCTCTGGGATTTTGAAGGAAAATGCCCAGAGGTGAAAGGCAAACTCATGTTACCTTACTACATTAACTTTAAGAAGATGCAAATATGCTGTATAACCAATCTGTTCTGGAAATTAGAATTAAAATTAGAAATTAGACGAGCATGAAAATCCTATATTGTAGCTAGAAACATAAAACACTTGTTCTCTGTGTTTAGTAATAGCTGCAGCACATGGAATTGGTATTGCTTGGCAACCAGCAGTATGTTGTGTTTTTGTATTTTTTTGTGTGCATATATAACCACATACAACCTCTTCTTTAAAATCTGAATTATTTATCAAATACACATTTAACCCTTTCACAGCCCCCCTGTAGTCAGCTGAGAAAAAAAGATCCATGTGTAAATCTGTACTTTCGGTTTAGAAATCTGTGTTCATGATTTATAAACCTTGCCCTTGGATTCATAATCCATGCCCATGGATTTATAAATTGTGCCCTCGAATTACGAATTAAGCTCCAATTTTGAATAGTTCCATGTATGACTTTGGCATATATGTGACATATAAGAGTGACATGTATTTAACACATATATGCAACAGAGGTATGTTACATAATTATAAAATACATATATGAAAGCATATTTGGTTAAAATATATGAAATACGAATAAATTACACATATGATTTTGTACTTTTTTACATATGTGATACATAAATTGTTAACAATATATGTCCATATATGAAGTTGGTCCAATTTTGAATATGGACATATCTGGCATTGCAATATATGTCATATATGTGATTCCAGCATATGTACATAAATGACATATATGACATTTTCATAAATGCACATATATTAGATTACCTTATGAGCTAATTTGATTAAATTTGTATTTAATTATCATTGTTTCAAATTATAAAAATTTGAAACAATAATGTAAATTGAGGGCATGGGTTATGAATCCGAGAGCACGGTGTATAAACTGTGTGCACAGATTTCTAAACCAAGTACAGATTTACACATGTATCTTTTTTTTCTCAGCGGACCCCAGGGGGTTCCGTACAGTACACCGCAGGGCAATTGAGATATAAATGAAGAGGGGAGGGCCAAATTGAAGAAATGAACCACATCTACATGCCTTTATCCTCATATATATTTCAATGCAAATAGCCTTTCAACCAGCAGCCTCTGGTCGACAGCCATTATTGTTCATAGCGGGAGTTGAAGCTCTTTGTAAATGTGCATGTGTACCTTTGTTCTGCTCTACATATACCACTGATTTGTTTCAGTGCATGGCAGCACAAAGGAACGAGAACAGTGGCAATGTTTTTTTTTTCCCACACAAAGTTGCAACTGGTGTTTTATTCAACCATTTTCTGCAAATTAGTTGCTCCTGAAAAAATATGTATAGAAGGGTTCAGAAAAAATACTTTGCACAGGGTAATAAGGCAAACCATAAACTGTCTTGTTAAATTGTCTGTAGTCACAGTTTATGATATCATACTTGATACCTGTAAGCACATGTATTAACACAGTCAATAGAAAAAGAGGGAATGTTTCAAAAATGAATAAAATTTCTGTTGATCTCGAAAGCTTTCATATTAACCTAGAGACACATGTCTTTACAAATGCACTTAAATATCTCATATGGATTCTGATTACTTGTTATTCATATGACTCATATAACTGACATCGACATCAAGCAGTACATTACCATTTATTGTTGTTTCTCTTGGATACTATTTCTCAGGTCACTGTATTCCAATCTGGCAGTGATACACCTTTAAAGTTGTATTTTCCTTCCACATTCCAGTTACAGCACTTTCTTTTATTTTGTTTCTCAAGTAACAAATTATTTATATTTTTATACCTGGAAGATAAGTTTTCCCTTAATCACAAACAATCAACTATTAAGTCACCTTAGGCACCTAAAATACTGAAAAGTTATTAAAGGTTCGAACTGATGCTGTTCTGTGCCTTTTTCTCTGTCCCTAAAGAATAAAATGACAATGTGGAGTTAATTTGAAAATGTAATTTGTCAAACAATAGATCTTGATGAAGGATTTTCATTTGCTAATGCAATTTTGTAATAGAACATAGCAAAAAGGGCTCATATGGATGTCCTCAGATATGGTCTCCTCAAGAGCTCACTTTGATTTGAATTTGAAAGCAGCTCCATGTTACTTCTTCACTCTGGAATTGATTGTCATTATGTTTCTTTGTCCATAGTAACATTCAATTCTCAGCATAACTCTTGGGTTGCAGGCACTCTGAGTTGTTACACAATTAGTCTTGGAGTAGTTCAATTTTAGCCCGACACTATAAGAAGCACTGAGCTGGGTGAAAAGACACTCCAATTTGTCCTATTCCACACTTCTGTGGATTTGAGTAATCATCCGGCTATACTAGCTGATTGGCTCTGAACAGTGGATGGTATTGAACAGCAACACCATGCAGAAGATATGTTATTTTTTAATGTCTTTTTATCTGTACTTCAGGCAGATCTACAGAATTGCATTAAAAGCTAAGTCTCCTTAAGAACGAAGACCTGTATATGAAGAAAGGGAATCCAGAATAATACAAAAGATGTACATCATTAGTGTTACAGCCTCATTAAACAGTAAAAAGAGAGCAATCCTCAGTTCAGCTACTCACTACAATGATCATCATGGATTAGCAGTCGTCTATTAGATCCCAGTGAATCTCGACTGCTGATCTGCGAAAGTAATCAAATATGGAACGTTTCTTAGTTCTCAGGTAGACAAGTAAACTGCCACGCAGTTAGATTTAAATTTTATTATTGTTTCCTTTTCCTTCTGTAGAGCTATTGATCTTTCTGAAGCCATAAATGCTCTTCTATTAGCTTAGCTAGAGTTATGGTCTTCATGCACCATTGACAGCCTCAGTCACAGGCTTCTCTCCTCAGGGTACAGAGAAACTGCCTTGATAATCAGACATCATAAATACTGATTAACCACAATAAAATATTACTGTAAATGAAAGTTATTGGCTCTGATAAAATATGGCTATGGTTCTGTTTTTTTCCACTGTAAACCCTAATTAGTAAGTGTCAGAGCTAGACAGAGTGGAAGTGATTATGCCAAATGTGCAAAACCCATTTTTAATATGATGCTTTAATAAATGTAATCTAGGTATTATGAAGACATTTATTCTAGATAGATAGATAGATAGATAGATAGATAGATAGATAGATAGATAGATAGATATAATAAGATATATGTATATATACAGTATAAGGCATCAATATACCGTAGGTGGAAATAACATTTGAAAGAAACAATTCAAATTAACATTAGATAACATGAATGCAGAAGCTTTATTTGATTTATTAGACATTGATGCTATCAATTAAATAAATGCATAGGGATAGAGCTCTATAAATAGCAGCCAATTGAAGATACCCCTCGGGAGCCGTAGATGGGGCCTTGACACTGGTTAGCAGTGGGGAGGTGGAGGGTTGGAGGGGTGAAGCTGCAAAGCTGCATAGACTGCAATGACAGCAGAGAGAGACAAAATAGATAATGTGGTTTAAATATAATCCACACACAGAACCCAGTAAAATCATTAGATAATAGTTGAAAGATGCAGTTATTTTCCTGTTTGAACTTGCGCTGAAAGCTTCATTAGTCACTGACTGTGTAGTTTGCTTTACTCACCTCACTTTAATCTAAGCAAGGCAATCGCATCACTGTTGAAATGCACTTCAGTACGTACACAGTACGTAAGAAAGCATCATCGTTCACACTGATGTTCAGTTTAGTAGTTTGTTCAATCTGTTGCTGGTTCCAGCTGTAAAAAATCTAGGCCTAAACAAGCAGTGTTCATAAAGTTAACTGCAGCAAATTGTAATTGTATCAGAGTTATCATATTGTGATTGTTTCTTGGTCTTTTGTGGTCATCACTGCTGAGCCAGAAATGGTGCTCTTACCTCAAGTGGAGCTCCACTGTGAAAAGCTACTGATTCATTTTGTGACAATAGTGAGTCAGTATAGTCAGTTCACAGTGGGCAGGTATGTGCATAAAGGAGAGCTAAAATGGATTTGTAGCTGATGGTATAAGTAGCTAAATTAAATGGTTAGTCAATTTTTCTGAGAGCTGTAGAAGAAAAGGAAATCATCGATACTCTTAGC
This sequence comes from Thunnus maccoyii, assembly GCF_910596095.1. Taxonomy (NCBI): domain Eukaryota; kingdom Metazoa; phylum Chordata; class Actinopteri; order Scombriformes; family Scombridae; genus Thunnus; species Thunnus maccoyii. Next base: position 21,819,900 of record NC_056540.1, read on the forward strand.
AAGTGTAAGAATAAAACGTATACTGACTGGAATGAAATTGATAAGACAAAAGTCAAACGTCACTGATAGTATTACAAAACCACTAACTCACATTTGTAACTTGTCCTTCCAAACTGTTAAATTTCCAAGCAAAATGAAAATTGCAAAAGTTATCCCTTTATATAAAGCTAGGGATAGACACCACTTTACAAATTACTGGCTTGTTTTCTTTATTTTCCCAATTCTCTAAGATACTGGAAAACTCTTTATTTAAAGGTTAGACAATTTCATTGAGGAGCACAATTTGCTGACAGTCAGTACGGATTCAGAACAAACAGATAAATATCTTTGGTGCTAATTGAATTAATAGCAGAAATTACTAATTGTATAGACAAAAAAATATGCAGTGGGAGTATTTAAAGATATCACGATATATCACTCAATAAATTGGAAATGGTATCAGAGGGATTGTGCTGAATTGGTTGAGAAGCTATTTAAGAAATAGGCAACAATTTGTAAAGATAAAGGTGAGCATAAATCAACATACATGGATTTTACTTGTGGAGTCCCACAGGGGTCAGTATTAGGCCTGAAGTTGTTCATTTTGTACATAAATGATATAACTAATATTTTTTGTTCTGGGGATAATTTACAGCAGCTTTTGGAGGTGATCACAACAGAAATGAGCAAATTAAAACATGAACAAATTATCATTAAATTTGAACAAAAACAAAGATTATGCTGTTTTGAAATTGTAAAATAAACACTCACATGCAAGTGAATATAGACAGTGTTAACATAGAGAGAGCATATGGAAATACATTTCTAGATGGAAATCTCATATAAGATATGTGTGAGCACAGTTGGAAGGGAGAGATGCAGTTCTGGGAAAAACAAGGTACATTCTGGATCATAAAGCATTGTACATTCTGTATTGTTCACTTGTATTACCATATCTGAATTACTGTGTGGAGGTGTGGGGTAACACGTACAAAAGCATCTTACACTCATTATGCATAATACAAAAAAAGAGCCATAAGGGTAGTAAACAATATAGGACATTGTGAACACACTGTTTTTAAAGTCGTATGCTTTGAAATTCATGGATCTGGTAGAATTTGAGACTGACACAAATGATTATACAGCAAGAAACAATTTACTTCCAGGTAACATACAAAAAATGTTCTTAGACAGGGAGCGGGGTTATAATTTAAGAGTAAAGTTTCATTTAAAAAACATTGTGTTTGTACCAATTTGTGGGGTAAATATGTGGAATGACTGTGGCTACAGAATTCAGGCAAAGTCCAAATATAAATCAACTCAAGAAGATGTACCAAAGAAATAGAGGTATAGTGATGAGGAAAGGTCGGTAGGATGAACGTTGAGGTAACTGTCTAAGATACATCTGATTGACAATGGGTGGATATTTGGGTTGTACATAGTAGCATTGGGGTAGTTGGTTGTGAGTTGTATATATGATAAATATTGAGTTAATTGTTTGAGTTATGGAGAAAGGGTACGACCATATAAGTGTACGCTTCTTCCTGATCCTTTTCAGACATATAATATGTATTTATATTGTTTATTTATGTTTACCTTGTTTATTGAGAGGTTGCTGTATGTTTACTGTTTTATTTTATTTGTTATTCTTGTTTTATTTTTGTTTTTTTAATTTGTTACATGTTTGAAATAATCAATCAATCAATCAAAAAAGCTTCCTGAGCATGTTTCAGTGGCCTCTAATGAAGTACTTAAGGCCAGCTGCTCTCAAGTCGAGGGCCTTTCAGCCCTCTATTATTGAAAAGCAAGATGGTTTTAAGATTCTTCCAGTTCATCAGTATCACTCGTTTGGCTGAGAGGCAGCTCAAGGTGAAAGACACTTAACAGTAAATTAACACATTACTTCAGGTTTCCGACTCAGCAAGCACGCAACAGGAGAAACAGGAAAATTGACATGATAAATTTCACCCATTATTGAAATGATCTCAGACCAAAAAGCTCCCACCTATGGGCACTACAACAATAGATTTTTAAGGAGTCACTGCTGCCACAGCCATGCCAGTGTAGGTCAGAGTGACTGTCACCTGTTTTAAAGAGGTTGACAGCTGTAATACAGGCCCCTCACGTAATCTTATGTAACCCTATATCTAATGCATTTAGAGGACGTTATTGCTGAATTCTGATTGCTCTACTCACAGTTTGTGAGGGTAATATTTAAATCCTGTTTCCATGCAACCCAGGTGGTGCAAGTCATTAGGTGCTACGCAAGTAAGTAGCCAATATATAGAGGAGTGTGGCTTTACAGGCAGAATTTATGAAGGAACATTAGTCATGTTCTGACAAAGAGGCATGAGTGGTGCCATTAGTATGTTTGTTATTACAGTAACCACTGATGTCAGTGTGAAAAAACACATATATTCCCATAGATGATTGATTTGCACATATGCTAAAATATCTGAAACTCTAAGACCCTTTAGCTTCTTCTTGTGAATTTACATGTTCTGGTTGTCAATAAAGAGGGTACATAATAGGGATTAGTGATACCAAACTTTTTAAATTTGATACCGATACTTTTTGTTACAATTTTAACAGTACCAATACCAATCATTTTTTAAATGGGTATGTGATTTTTCAAAATAATGGTCATAAAAAAAAACAAAAAAAACGCATGACACATACCGGCCATTCATAACAAATTTATTACAAAAGCAAATATGAGCGCAATTAAAGAAAAATGTTTGTGATAATAGGTGTAAAAATAGTCCAGTATTTTACAGAAATACTATGATTAAATAATAATAAAATAAATAAATAATTATAACATAAATATGAATAAAATAAATGAAAATGCCAACAGCATAAAACGTGCAAATTTGCACTTTTTTTTTCTTCAAAGATTTCTTAATCTTCTTAAACAGGCCAGGATTTTTCCAGAGCAACTTCCACTTTCCACATATTCAACTATTTAGGCTTCCTGACAGCAATGTTCAGGAAAAAAAATCCCTCATTAATTTCCTTGCATTCTGACATTTCTTCAGAAATCCAAACAGAAGGATCTTGGCATTTTATTTACTTCATTTTGATTGTTCATAAAGATTTCCTAATCTTCTTAAGCCTACATGAAAAAAACAAGTTATCTTCTTCCATAATGAGTTACACTTTTTAAAGAACATTTAACGCTTCCTAATAGCAGTGTTTAGGGAAAAAGTCACATTTTCCTACATTCTCACATTTCTTTCGTGCTCTCAAGAGCTATATCTTGATATTTTTACTCAAGTTTTATATAAGTGTTCAGTAATATGTCAACATTTTTAGCTTTAAACCAATTTCACCTCTGACTAATTGTCTCTCTCTGCCTTAGAAAACAGCCTCTCTGCTGGAACAGAAGTTGCAACAGTTCCAAGGTATCTTTTTGCCACTCTGTTGAGCACTGGTAATGTGCTCTCATATTTTCCACCAAAGCAAAGGGTCCTCACTCCTTGGGATCACTTTTTCTTCCATGTATCTGCATATTTCAATGTATGCATCTGTGTTTGTTGTGCAATTCCCCTGAAAAGCCATTACACATGTGTCAAACTCCTGCCATAATCCTCCCTTGGATGTTGAACAGTCTGCATCATCCTTTTCAGTGTTTGCAGCAGGTGGCCGTTGCAGCACTGACAAGGCCGTTCCTATAAGCAGAGGTTGATGCAGTAACAGAGGGTTCACTGGCTGTTGCCTATCCATCACAACTGCCCAGGGTTTGTATCTCACTGATGAGCCATGATTTAATGGTTTCCACATTTCTAGTATCACAAAAGATAATGTTTTTGGACCTAATGTCCAATAAGGTGCTGGCTGCAAGAGTAGTTGTGCTCAATGTTTTGAAAGCACAGTCTGCCTTGCATTTGAAGCTGTGAAACCAGAGTGTTACCCTTCTGCCCAGCAGACATGGTTGCTCGTTGGAGAAGAGAGAACAGAGGTATGACATTAGAAATCGTTACATACTGCTCTGCTGAAATGTCCTCAGTGGCCTCTTCAAAGGGCCCGAGGGCCGCAATGGCTTGGCTGAAATAGGACCATGGGACCATTCTCTCTCATTCAAGCAAGAAGATCTTGGATCTCCAAATAACCTCTTGTTGTTGTTTATACAGTCTCTCCAGTGTGTACAAAACCGAATGCCATCGTGTCTCTACTGCCTGGATTAGTCTGTGCTCTGACAAATGCAATTGAATTTGTACTTTTCTTTAGCTTGTCAGATGCTTTGGTGCTATGGTGCGAGAACTGAACGATAGCACCAAGAGTTCTTCACAACTAAGTTGATGGTGTGAGAAAAACGCAGAATGTGTTTCCAGTGGGTTTTCTGCACAGCTGAGACCATATTAGCTCCATTGTCTGTAATAACAGCATGGACCTTACTGGTAATGCTCCGGTCATCAGATATTTTTGTGATGACTTCAAATATTTTGTCTGCTGCGTGCTGTACAACTACATGGACTTTCTCAAGAGTGCAAGCCTACATCTGCCAATTCTGGTCAATAAAATGTCCTGACACAATCAAATAAGCTTCAGTTGTTCTTGCTGTCCACATATCACTTGTTCAAACTACACTGCTTGCAGATTCTATAGAGTCTTTCAGTGTTGTTTTGACTTGCTCATATAGCTTAGCATAGCAGGACATCAAGGATTTCCTACCAAGGACTTTGTATCGGGGATCAACCACCTTCATAAAATGACGGAAACCTGCATCCTCAACCACTGAAACAGGTTGCAAGTCAGTAACATCATCTTGGCTAGGTTCCTTGTGATGACTCTGGCTCTTTAGGAATCATCTGAAAAGGATTAAGGTTTCCCATTACAAAAAGGAAGCTGAATTCTAAATGTCATATTGTTATATTTTCATTCTGATTATCCTCCTGTATCACCAACATTTAAAATGAGATTGTGATGATGATGTTTAGGAATTTAGGGTAGCTACAGCATAGATATGGGATAAACACATTAATTTAATTTTATTTTATTCTTTTTTTAATCCTACATAGTATGTAAGCTAGGGCTTGTCAGATTTTAATGCTTAAATTCTATTAAAATATTAATAACAATTATAATAATAATATATAATGATAATAATGGTGGTACCTTGTTATGCTTTGCCTCTCTGAAGACTCTCCTGCAACATCTTTTGTCAGACAGAGGGTGGTGCGGGACACTTGGATGTATGGGCATCGTTTTGTTTTTGTTCAGCCTCCTTGTAACATTCAGGGTGTGTTGTTTTTAAATGTCTGAAGAGCTTATTCGTGTTGCTGCTGTGTGGCACAAATAGTGCGTCTTGCTGTATTTTTATCTACAGGTGAAAAGTAGCACCACACCACGCTACTTTTCCTAGTTTCTGCCACTATGCCATTTTCTCACAAGTTTGATGTGGATGCAACTGTGCACGCGGTTCTGTCATGTAGGTTTCCACAGTCATGTGACACAGACCAGCTAAATATATCAGGGGTGTTTATTGGCAGCACAAACATTGTACAAAAGTAATGAAAACGATTGGAAGTGATGCAGCCACCCATGATTTGTATTTATATAATTTTATAATCGATATATTTTTTAAAGGAATCAATGCCAAATGAGTAGCTTGTGAGTATCGAAGTATCAGTATTGATCCGCCCATCCCTAGTACATAACTGTTTGAACCAGGATGGTGGGTGAGCCTGGGCTACACATCCATTGAAAATTTTTTAGTTGCCCCCATTAGAAACACGGGGAAGGTCGCCCATTTAATGCTGTCTCCTTTGATGGTCGTATTAATTTCTGGGCCAATTAAACTAATTTCAGTAGTAGTATTGAGTATATCATGTGATTTCATGTTCTAATTCAAGTTTAAGTTTATTTGTCATTCAACAACACATGAATTCACACATATAAATGTCATCTCTACAGGGTGCAGTGCAAGTCAACATATATCAGAAATACAGACAAAAAGAGCAAAACACAATAAATATGTGTATAAAAACTGAACTCTATGTCCCTGTTTTATGAATTTGGGTTCCCAAAAATCACGCTTGAAAAAATAAGAGGGAATGCTTCATTCATGCTCTAATTTAGGGCACAAGTGGAAAATGTATCTTTAGTATTTAGTGCCTTTGAAATTTTTTGACTTCTGGCCCAAAAACATCCTAGTTAGCCACATTTGCTCCAAGACAATACCAGCTTGTCTTTTAGTTGGCCAAGTAGACAAAAAACAGAGATAAAGAAGTGAGTCAGATAAGAAAGTGAGACTATATTCATCACATCACTAGTGAACCCAAAGTTACACACTTTTCCATGTGTATGAAGGTTTTTTTCTGAACCCAACACTCTCACTGCACACCTTCTGTCAGAGAGGGTTTGCTAATTAGTGAAGTCATGTGGAGTAGCATATAGTTTGAATGAAAGCCTGCAGTCTCATGGGTCTTGATGGCTCATGGACAAATTCACTGAGCTAAAGAATCTGCGTTTAGAAATAATTTTTTCATGTGTGAGAACCTGACAGACAGATATGCTTTGGTGACAGCCAGATGGAGATGGAAAAAAAATGCAAGATCAAGCTCTGTGATAACACCATCATAAAGACAAGATATCCACTGCGCTTTAAGATGGAGCAGTGATGTGATGTCAACTCTTCTCAGACAAAAGATTTCTCATGTGATCGTACTGGCGTTATTGAGTTTTTTAATCTTCTCAGTGTCTACAGGGATCACTTTGCATTGGCCCTGAGAACGTAAGTTCAATCCACTTCCTTCTCAGAATCTCCGAATTGAAATTTACCTGACTCCTAGATCCCAATGGGCATCTGAAGCACTCGAAAGATTTTTTTATCGTCTAAATTATTTATTGATCGAACAGTCAAGCCGTCAATTTTGTGACATATTTGAAAATGGTTTTTTGAATTAAGATTCACTTGACAACTTCTGTTCAGACAGAAGTCGACCCAGTATGCTCCGATCTCCAGCTTGTTGAGCTCGAACTGAAGGTGTAAATCTTTAAAAGCAGTTCACAAATATATACTTTTTTTTTTTTTCTGGGCACTGTAGTTTTTAGTAAATGTTACTGAAACAGGAGTAAATAGTGCATTTGGCAGGGACTATTTTCATCAGTGGATTAATACACATTTGGAGCACTGGTGAGCATTTACAGCAGTGGGCTGGTGTATGTGTGACGGACCCAATATAAACCATAGTGGCCATGTTCATTGTAATGAAGGAACATGTCTCCCTGTGCAATGTAACTTTACCTTTTCCTTTAACCTCTCCTGACACTGTAAGAATGTTTGTATAAGAGCCTTGATGTAAACAAAAACAGCAAATATTCTGCTGCATTAAATTTGTGCATGTTGTATCTTACTTTAATTTAAAGTCACAGTGGAACAGAAGTTAGGGCGTCTTTAGCTTCTGTACTGTGACATATTTCCCAGTGAGACGGAATACGTGAGCAGTGTACAATAACAAGCGGGATTTAAATAAACTCTTTCAGATTTGATTGAACTGCTAAAAAGTGGGCAAGCGAAACGGAGCTGTAGAGGACTATTGGTCTCCCTGCACACCTCCCTCACCCATGTTGTTACATCAGGAGGAAGACAGTGAGGGAGAAATGAATGAATTAAACCTCAGCCACACTGTTTTGGAGAGGAAAACAGTGTGTTTTTCCTCACTGATATAACACTCTCCCTATAATGCTTCTCTGATAGCTACTATGACCCACACAAGCAGCCAAGTGTGGTTTTATATGATGGGCGTGATTAGCTAGTCACCCAAAATCACATTTGATTGGATCAATGCTTGTACAAACCCATCAGTTCAAGATGAGTCATAAAACATTTTGAAAAAGTTTAAAAGGAAGAGAAATGACAGGGATTTTGATGTAAAAATACTCAAAAATTATTTTTGACATGAAGAGATAACGGAATAATTAAAGCAAGGACACAGGATTAGAAGTGGGAATTTCTTTTTTTTTATATATTCCAAGTGCCATTAATGCTACTGGTTTGTTGACTGAGGTACATTGAGTACCTCAGTGGTGACACTGTCATGTACACGTCTCACCACTTTACAGGTGAAAAACTGTCATGATGCAAAATGGAAGTTGAAGACACTTGTGTAAGGAGGCAAGTTAGTTTCCCTACAGCACAAGATGTGCTCATCAGGAGACAATTTCAGCTCAGTCCTGTCTCTTAGTCACAAAGAGTGCTCTTACCTGATGATGAGACAGCTGCTACCATCATACTGAGCATTGTAGCTGCAGAGACTAATCTATATGTGAATAATACAATGAATAGAAGCAGTGGCCTTTTAACAGCCAAAATATATGTATGTTCATTTGTATTTATGTAAGGCTGTGGTCATTGTATTAATTTAGAATACTGATGAAGGGTTTGCGTCAGAGCCGTGCAATTATCTGAAAAATACATCAACACACTTCCTTGAACTGGTCTGAAATGAATACTTGAACTATTAAAATTCTGTTGCAGTCTATGGAGTGATAGATGAAATTACAATATTGGTATTAATGGAGTATAATCTAAAGCTAAAACACAATGGTGACATGTATAAATGCAACATTAAAGAGCAAATGGAAAAGGAAAAATGGAAAAACTATAGGCTGATAAATTGCTTTAGTATGTTGCTGTAAGTGTCAATCCAGAGTAAATGTTACTGTGGCTTATTGCTAGTGTAACTGTAGCTTGTTGTTAGCAAAATTGTTGCTTAAGCTCACACTGTTATCGAAGTCAATTAACCTAGTGCCACTGGAGAGGTGAAACTATCTAAGTGTAGGAAAGCCTGTGTTAAAGGCAGACAGGGGGATATTTATGTGAAAACCCCATTCATTTCCTTATAGAGATGTCTCATTAGACCCCACTTGGAAGTTTTTTAATGAGCTTTAGCCTTAACACTATTATTGCATATTTTGCCTGCATCCACTGTCAAGCATGGTTTATGTGAATGCTTGTTTGGTTTTTGAATAGTTAATACAGTATATCTGGCAACCACAGGCTATTGTTTTTATATCTTATAGACCTGTAGTTCTGATTTGACAGTTAAAACACTGTGGACACAGGTTTGGTTAACTGGGAGCTGCAGAGTGCTAGTATGATTTTGAAGAGCCACACCATTTACCTGAAGGGCCGTTAAAAGTTCCATGAAACATCTAGCTGTTCTTGTGCTTTATAAGAGGCGGCCTATTTGTGGAATCACAAATGGGTTGAATGGGTGAAAAATGTGAAACAGAGTTTTAGCAATTTCTGAAATGCAGTAGGCAGTTGTATGGAGCATTTTAGCCTTTCACTGGAGTGCAACCAGATGGGAGTATGTATGGTAGCTCACCCCTGGCAGGCATGTACACATACACACACACACTCACACACACACACACACAAAAACACTATTTAGACTGCAAAAAACATACAAAATATATTTGATTCATCTATCTTGTATCATGCTAAATTAGCTTGAAATCAATTGTATGAACCAGGTTTTCTTAATTTACAGAAATGAGTGTTTACGAAACATGCCCTAACCAATGTCTGTGCCCAGTCTTGCCAAGGTGATGGGGCAGTTGTTGGATAGGCCTGACATATTTAGCTTAACTGCTTAGGGGCTGTAAATATGGAGCCTGTTCCAAAACTGATAAACTCTGTCCACTGGTAGTGTTTACACCAGGCTTAAGCCTTGACATATGTTTTGGAAATGAACATCTGCTGAGGCTAGTGATAATCCTATAGGCAGCCCATTAAACACCCGAGGTTCACAGATAAGATATACAGTATCCCTATTTTCCCTCTCAGCCCCTATCATCTTGAAACTGATTTCCAATAATATGCATGGGTCTGAACTCTTAAGCTGTCTCAGGCTAATGCTACTTATCTGGTCTAAAACATTAAGCAAGGTCTTTTCAGAGGTTAAATGCACACTGACAACCTCAATGAAAGCTTTAATCATTTAACTTAGTGTCAGAGACGGTTTCCACATTTATCTGCAAAATCCAGTGGATGATTTTTGGGGATGGGGACACAAGCACACATCACTTATCTCATCTTTGGATCTCACTGAGTGTTAATACTAGCTACTGTTTTTTCATTCAGTTATGATATTTTATGCTTTTAAAGCTGCCACTAACTCAGTGATTATAATTTACTGGGCGTCCCATCGCACTAATTCGTTCTTGTGACTGACCTCACATCATTTATATGTTGACATAAAGATACCAGCTGCTGCGAAATGTGGATGTGATTTACATTTTTATAATTGCAAATGAAGTACCTGGCTTGCCTTTCAAGATGAAGCACCAGTGAGGCCACTATATAGTATACTACTCAGAATTTCTTTGTTGTTAAGAATTGAGCATAAAATCACAATCCAAGCATTAAACAGTCTCAGGTGAAGAGGTCATTAAAATAACCAGTCCAAGCTGATGTTTTGAAAACTTTTGATGTCTCTCAAGGTACTAGTGGAGCCTTATAAAACACAAAACTCTTTCAGTTTCAAGACACACTTTTCTTTAAACACTTACTCCAAAGTATTAGTGTTATATTCAGAGATATTTTAAGTAATAATATTGTGACTGCAGTGTCTTCCTCCAGTGACAAGTGTACTGTGGGTGTGCTTCATGTCTCTGACATTTATATGTGGACTTTGTAAATGTTAGAGCACCAAAGTATAATATATGAACAAAATTATTAACCATGGGTGGTAAAAAAGAATGATGACAGGAGGGTTTGCAGTTGGTGACAAGAAGGCTTTTTATTTGCAGAAGACAAAATGTTGTCATCAGTGTCATGACTACGCCATGCTGATGCCCCTTAAATAACACAGAAACACAAGTGCATCCATTTAAGATAATAGGCACTGCACCTCTCAAATAAGAAAACATTTGCATGTAGCAACCAATCATTATCTAGTGTAGCATTCAGAACAAGGAATAATGTGTGTGGGGTTTATAATAAATCTCAAACAAAAACATAAAACCCTGTGACGGTTCTTTGGGGTCCAGTGATTCTTTTTACATATCTCGTCGCAACAAACATGGACCCCATTGTGGCCCCCTAAAAATCCAGTTTTACTCCAGGAGCCAAGACAAGCTAAGACTTCCTCACTGTCCAAAAAAACAATTATTGTCATTTCAATAAAAGTAATTGAATAATAAGTTTCTTTGTCACATTAAAGACATGTAATGTAGCTGTCATGGCCATGTCTTCCTCAGTTTTCATCGCATTTTCTCAGTGAAACAGCGCCTCTCTCTGGATTGTAATCTCTTGTAAACCAGTCTGTGTGGTCAAAAAACAATATTGCACTCTTAGAGTCAAGGACGTCATATCTACCGATGTCTACAGAGTCTACTGCAGTGAAGACAGATGAAGTTATAGACCTGTATTAGACCTGTCTGATCTGACTTCTGAACTGTTTCACTGCTAAAATGTACCCTATGGTTCCAAAATACTTCATCATTTTTCAAAAACAGACTCTACATGTAAAACTGAGAAAATCCAAATATATAAGAATATACTGTATAGGCATCAGGTGTGGAAATGTTCATTAACCAGCATGAATAGTTATATCTGAAAGGAGAGAGGAGAAACCAGAGAGGCAGAAATGACTTCTTTTTTTTTTCCAAGCCATCAGGACGCAGAGTTATGTTTTAAGGGTAAACGTCTTGAAGCATTCCCTTGAGCTTTTTCAATGTCATTGCCTTTACAACTCATGTCTGTTCTTTCAGTGCAAATGCATTTTAAGTATTTAAAACTATGTTCATGTTTTATGAAATATGCTGCCACTGGTAGGGCTATATCTTTTCTCCTCATACAACAGTTTGAAAACAAGGAATGAGGCCTGTAAACTATTTAAACTATTTAACATTGTGCTGTAATATTTGCACTGACAGAATAGGAGATACAGTTTATTCTGTTGATGGTTTTGGTTTTTTGATATTATTACAAAATGAAATGTCAATAACATACAAACCTAGCAGGCCCAGAACTATATAAGAAATGTTAGACATGTAAAAATGTGAGCCATTATCACAGATTTGATCTATTTTTATTCAGTACATCTAAGACCTGTAACTAGCATAATAGCCTATATTTTCTGGAACTTCATTATTCACAGCCCACTTCTCTCTGATTTACCATCTTGAAAATATATTCATACATCACTCCTTTCTGTACTTTTTATGATTTGAACAGAGCCGAGAGTCAAGTTGAAATTTTCTATATTCATGAGACCAAAATAACTGCCTATTGCACAGCGAGCCTGTGGGGGAAAATGGGAAAGAATAACATAACAAATCCAGACAGAGAAAGCCACATAGCTGTGCCACCACCACTTCCAATCTGTAGCCGGAGATGAGTATCAGCCTGGTCAAAGAGCCTTCCTGTGTGCCGGAGCCGTCCTTGGAACTATTTAATCACAACATGGAACACTGTGGCAAATTGTGGCTTTCTGATTGGCCAACGCTTGACAGCCATGACCATATGGTGGGAAGTGATATACCTACCTGCTATCTTCCCGTGAGTGATGTCTCCAGTAAAAATGATTACTTCATTTAACCATGCATTATTCGGTTGGCTAGGGGTTGGAGCAAAATAAAAATTTATTAGGCCATTGGGTGGTAAAGCACAGCACATCAGCTGTGCCTTTGGAGTGTTCATGTGATTGCTTCAATTGTGACTATTTTGTTAAAATAAATCAGGTAATGAAATATTGAACAAAATATTAATGTAAGGTGATCCATCCTTAAAACAATGTACAACAACCTGCTGTTTGTAATGTTTTTAAATATCCCCTCCAGACATGTTTTAAGATGTAAATAGAACACTGTACACTGAATAATAATAATAATAATAATAATAATAATAATAATAATAATAATAATAATAATAATAATAATAATAATAAAATGGTTTTTCACAAAAAAAGTTCAATTATCTTGTTAAAATCCCTAAAATGTCATGCCATGATTAAAAAAAAATCTGGAATATTTGAATATATAAATATTTTTCATTTTTAAGTTCACATGTTGGACACAAGATGTCTCCTACTTCACTGAAAAGTCCATTCTCAGTGTTTGTGCACTGGGGGCTTCTAGTTTCCACATCACATGTGTCTAAGTTGCATACTGGACCACGATTGGCTCCAGGCTAGTTGTGATGTCACAAATTATGCTCGTCGGTGCACATCTTTAACTCAGATTTTTGGTGAGCTCACCACATTAAGCAGATGAATATGAAAACAGTCTTCTAGTGTCAAAATCTGAACATACATCATTCTGCACAGTGAAGATCAAACATTCAAGTGATAAACAATAAGCGAAACACATTTTTGAGTGGAGGGGGACTTTAAACTATACATCCTCTTGATGATTTTAATATGTTTGATTAAGATGGGACTAAGTCGATTGCAACAGGTCTGACATACTAAAATACAGTAAATGTCTTTAAAAATGACCACTATAAACTCAATGCCTGCTTATGGTCAATTTCACAATGGAAAATGGAGAAGCTCATAAGAGAGAAAATATCCTGATTAGTGGCATTTGCCAGACAATTGTACAGTGATACTGAAATTACATTAATACACCAGATGTCTCATAGAAGAAGCAGCACAGATATGTGGCATTTAGGTAAATGTCACCCAAAAGAATAAACAATCTCTGAGTTTCATTTCACATTCACAGACTATTATTCATTAGTGCTGACTGACATGTGCTGCAATTAGAACGATTAATATATTTTAATTTAACAAAGCCGCAAATAAATGCCAATAAGAGATCTTTGGCAATGGAAATCTTGTGTTAAATGATGGCAATACATGATATAATTTAACAATTACCATTATGTGTGCCCTGTGTGAATTTGAAAATACTACATGTCATCGCCTAGTTCAGCCATTAAACCAACAAATTTAATAACATCCTCATTATGCATGTGCTCGTGGAAACTGTGTGCTTTTAATGTCGAAAAAGTAGGGATTTTTATGAGACCCCATTGTGCATGAGCACAGAGACAATATTAAGTTACAAAATTGAATTATCGTCTCAGCTAAGTGAATCCCAAGGACTCTTATTACATTACCCGATGACATGCAGATGTATACAGCAGTAAACTGAATATTAAGAAGAGCATGTGATTATATCAATCTGCTATGGTAATGAGAGAGAAATAATCCAGGGCTTGCAAAGGCTCAATGGGAAGATCACGTTTGTATCCAGTGTTTGGAAGGATCTTGTGGTATAATTATACGAGAGACAAAGATTATTAAAATTAAAAATTCAGTACTGAATATTGAGGCTTTAGCTGTAACAGTGAGACACGCTGCTACTAACATGCCAGCCCACATTTTTTTTATTGTCTCCTTACTCAATATTGAGCGTTATCATAATTGTTGACCTTGTTGGGAGAAGTGACAGTTTGCTGTAGAAATTGTAAAATGTCATGGAAATATTTTCCTCTCTATTGAAAGGTAAATTCCACAAACAAGCTAATTCACTGTCAAGGTACTCTGATAAGTGCTGAGGAAAACTGACATGTTTGCTGATAGAGTGGAAAAACACAAAAAGCATGCTGTATGTGGGATTCTGCACTGCTGCTCTTGATTCCCTTATCATACAGCTATAAATCAATCATAACCAACTGCTGGGCTGTGACAGACATTTTTGCTCTGGACAACTTCATATATTTACCATTCTTTGTTTACACTTGACATTTACACTTACTGTTTCATTACCACTTAAGCACCTCTCACAGACACATTTTCATGACTAAATAAATGAAGTTCTGTCGGCCTACAGAACAAACTGCATATTCCTATTTTCAACTGAGTGAAATCATGACTTTTTCTTTTTCTTGACATGATGTTTACAAGATTGGACAATTTACCTTGAACTATATGCTCTGTGGCATTCTTAAATATGTTTGTGCACCCTGCATAAGAAAAACATCAATATTGTGTTTGTGCAAGATTCCCAAGTTTAGATTAGTTTTTTGTTATAGAAAACATCTTTTTCTCTCAATCCATAGGCAAATACTTTATCTCACAATGTCTAATAGTTTTATGTTTGACCTTAATATTCCCTCAGAGGCAAATAAAACTGCCCTTTTACCACCTCCTGTTTGTTATGATCCATTAAGACTGATGATGACCCTTTTCGGCAGCTACAGATAAGACATTCCTCTTGTCAAAAGCTATCAGCAAAACTGTTCTCTGTGACAAGCCGATTAAATTCACCGCCTGATAGCCTCCTTGAATGATCTGACAAAATAGAGAAATTAAGCATAATTTTGTTCCTGTTCAAAATTCTGTGAGACACGTCTTCATGACCCAATAATTGCGCTGAGATTTCTGTTGCCAGTAGTAGCCTAAAGCATATAGAAATAGGTCCATGATTGGAAGGTTATTGGTTTAAACCCCTGACACCGCCAACACCTTGAAGGGGAAAATAAGCAAGTAGTGCTCTCTCTTTCTCACCAGCTAATGTTGAGGTGCCCTTGAGCAAGGCAATTAACTACTACGCACTCAAGTGAAATGACTCAGTGCCTGATATCAGAAGGCTGTCATTGTGCATGGCAGCTACCAGATGTGAATGCACGTAATTATATGTGTGAAGCAGTCAGGGTCTGAAAAAGGTTGTGCAAGTTCTGGGGTTTTGGTTTATAGTTAAGGCTGTTGATCATGTTATGTTGAGGGCTGCAAATAATTATTATTTTACTCATCAGTATTACATATTGGTTATTTTTGGTTGCTATTTTCTCGATTACAAAATTAACTGCTTTGTCTATTAAATGTGAAAAATGTTGAAAAACACCCATCGTTATTTCCAAGAGTCAAAAGTGACATCTTCAAATGCCTTATTTTGTCTGACCAACAGTACAAAACCCAAACATATGTTGTTTTGAACCTGTCCTCCCAAGAAAAACGAACCTATAGGTTGTAAATTCAGTCGTTGAAAACAACCTATAATTACGTTTGAGTGATAGATGCCATCTAGTGGCCGTAGTAATTATGACCTAGTGAAGTGATGCAGTTCAGATGACGTCTATATAAGGTGACTTCCTTATTAGGAAGAGGTGGGTTGGTTGAATGGCTGGATAGTTAGTTAGATGGAAAAAAGTGTTTGCTTCCTGTTTCCAACCGTGAATCACAGCATTTTTTTAAAAATGTGACGTGGTGTTTACTGTTGCCATGATGACAAAGGTTGCCTAACTTTAAAGAAGTAGTAAATAGTGGACATTTTAACGCAAACCATGATCTTTCCCTAACCATAACCAAATGGAATTTGTGCCTAAGCCTAACTAGACCTTAACCACAGTGTTGTCATATCATAAAATATAAGCATTTTTTTTACCAGTGATTTCTAATGGTTTTGGAAAGTGGCATATTATGTTCCTATGTTGGAAAGCGGCATATTATGCTCTAGTGGGTTGTTCTTAAAACGTTCCAATGGGTCATTCTGGAGTGCAGGTACAAGCGAACTATGTGGTCATTTAATTTGGAGGACGTGGTGGTTGTTTCAATGATATGATTTAATTCAATTTAACTTTATTTCAGAAATCATAGGTGTATATATATATATATATATATAATCATTGCAGTTCACAAGTGCACAGTGATAAAAACACATACAGACATTTGGTCCAATGTTCTAAAACAAGAGGAGTACCTTGTGTCACTTTGTGTAGGCTCAATTAAGGACAGTATAATTACATTTTTTGAATCACTAAATCAACACATAAATTTGAACATAAAATTCCTCAACACAGCATGAAAGGTGGGAACATTACTATTCACAAACATATGACTTGCACTTGTGCATCTTGGGAGCTTGAGCAAAATGCTGAGTGCATCATTAAAGGCCACCTGAAGCTTTTTCATTTTTGCTTTGCTATAGGTGCACCACAAGTGGGCTGTATAGAGTGGAGTACAGTAGGCTGTTTTAACATAATCTGTATACATATGGAGTTTGCAGACCAGCATATTGGCTTGTGTTTACACACTGGTGCTGCACATCGTCATCATCACATAGATCATTCCTAATGATGTTACCCAAATATCTTACTTTGTATTTTAACACTTGGTCTGCCACAAAAAATGAAGGAAAAAATTGCTTTTGATCCCCCATAGTTTTAGCAATCATGACAACATTCTTTTTAGAGTTAAATTTAATGTCATACTGCACACCTTAACTTGAGCAGACTCTGAGCAGTTGCTGTAAGCCAGCACTATAAGGAGACAGGACGACTAAGTAACTCAGTGTACATCAGATGGTTAATAAGACTATCCCCCACCATACATTCACTCTTACACTCTTTTAACTTCTTAGAAAGATCATCTGTATACAGATTCTAATCTGTATACTTCTTAATCTTCTTAATCTGTTATTCTGATTTGGTGTGTTATGTATTGTAAGAATGATGAACTCTCTGTAAGGACAAAGTATATTTGAATGAACTGTACAAGTAAATAGCACTGAACTCAAATGACTGGTCTTAAACAAAGTGACGCCCCTGCGTCTAGACAGTGGACGGAGTTGAACTATGCAGGGGTGAAATCAGGACAGACATCAAAGTATGTGACCATCTGCAAGTTCTGTTCGCATATAAGGACAGTCATTTCAGTTTACCTGTGTTCAGTCTCTTGATGCCACCTCGGTAAAGAGACTGCACCCTATTTAGCCTAATAGCGAGACTCTGTTTCTGTTTGCTGATTGCTGTTGGTTGTTTATATTAATTTGACTTGATACTCTGTAATAAATTCCTTAAATCTGAGATCAAGCTCAGTGTTATTAATGAGTCTGTAATTTCTTGTTCCTCACCACAGAGCAAGGTATTTTTGCCTCAACAACAGTATTCCACCTTGTCAGACCACATTGGTCACCAGGAAGGGTACAGACTTTTATCCCATCTAGCTTGCATGGTTTGATGCAAATACCATTAAATGCAAGATCCTTATCAAATATGGGAGACCCCTCGCTCTTGTTGTTTAACAAACAATTTACCATGATTAATTAAGTCAAAAGCTTTGGATGCATCCAGAAAAGACATAAATATTGTAGTGTTATGTCTGCTATACCTACTAACAACTTCCTTCCATGCATATATACACAAATATGTGCCGTGTTCATTTTTAAAACCAAATTGACTCTTAGTGGTTATTTTGTATTCTTGAAGCCTATCCAAGAGAATTCGTTATAATACTTTGGAAAGTATGCCTGCCAGGGAAATTGGTCTATAATTTTCTATGCTGGATATTTTGGATGGATATGCCGGATGTTTTTTTCTTTGACTACTGGCACTGGCAGAACAAGGCAGACATGGCAGACAACATAGAGTTGGGTAGTATACCATGCATTAACAATCCAGAAAAACACATAGCAAGCAACACTGAGGTTCTATGACTAGCATACTTCAGATGTTCTGCTGTTATTTGGTCAAAGCCACATGCTTTGTTCACTGCCAATTTCTCAATGGCACAGCACACTTCATCAGGTCTAATAACCACACCATCATTGTTAGAAACATCACCAACATTAAATTCATCACTCTTAACACAGTTAAAAAATATCCCTATAATGTGTTCTCCGCAGTTCAGCAATATTTTCAGACCCGGTAACCCCATCAATACTGGATGGCAAGGGCATCTTACTGTTATTGATAACCTTGACTTCTTTCTAGAATTCATAAACATTATGCCGTTGAAGCTTTTTGGCCATGGGGTTTGCCCTCATGGCCTGCTCATTTATTTTAATAAAGCATACAGCATATTTTAATCTAGCATTCGCGTGTTTCTTGTGTTCACAGGCCATGTCTAGCCTAGCTTTTCTTGATATGACCCGGTATTGAAAAGCTCATTTGGCCTCTACATGGAGTTCAGATACATATTCATTCCATCCTTGCCTGAAATTATGTTGTTTAGTCCTTTTTCAGCAGAATGATTCACTGTCATTATTTAGACAGGTCACAATTTCATCAAGCATTACACATAGATCACTATTGTGGTTTTGGTTCTTACAGTTAATGATGCCACACAGAATAGGATCAAGTGTATATCAATATTACTTAGGCTCTAATCAGTCAGTAATGTAATGCCAGAAGTCGTCTTCTGTAAGCCTCGAACAGTCTAATTTCCTACTTTGTTAATGGTTATCATAACTGATCAACTCAGGCAGACCCTCAACATTTAATAGACAACATTTCGCTAGACAATCCTGACCATCGGCTGTACATATACAGTGATCCAGCCAAGATGTTGTATGCCATGCTTCACTGGTATACAGACGGGTGAAAAATTAAAGGAAAAAGTGGTACAGGTCTGAATGCTTGACCCCTACGGTGAGGGGATCTGGTGGCTCTGTTATGCTGTGGGGGGGCATTTTGCTGGCATGATTTGGGTCCACTCGTCCCCTTAGAGGGAAGGGTCACTGGAAATCAATACAAAGTTGTTCTGAGTGATCACCTTTATGCTATGATGAAACATGTCAATCCTGGCGGAGTGGTCTCTTCCAGGATGACAATGCCCCAATTCACAGGCCACGAGGGGTCACTGAATGGTTTGATGAGTATGGAAATGATGTGAATCATATTCTATGGCCTTCGCAATCACCAGATCTCAACCCAATTGAACACCTATGGAAGATTTTGGACCAACATGTTAGACAGCGCTCTCCACCACCATCATCAAAACGCCAAATTAGGGAATATTTTTTGGAAGTATGATGTTCCTCAGCCTTGGCACTGATTACAAGTCTCTGGAACTCTTCTGGAGTGATGAACACAAGGGGACAAGTGGACCCAAACCATGCCAGCAAAATGCCCCCCAAAGCATAACAGCCACTGGATCCCCTCACTGTAGGGGTCAAGCTATCAGGCCGGTTTTTCCTTTTAATTTGTCACCCGTCTGTATTAGGAATGTGCAGAGAGCCCAGTATTTGTATTTGTATCTGTACTTGTTGAGGCAGCAAAATTATTTGTATTTGTATTTGTATTCGAATAAAAGTGGAAAGAGGATTAAAAATCCCATTTTTGTTTTAATCATGCTTTTAATTTTAGAAAATGAAAGTGTTACAATAAGTGTTCATGAATAAACTACCTTACAAAGAAGGTCTCCACACTGGGTCTCGAACTGGAGTCTCCCAGATCATCGATGACTGCGCTGATTACTGAGCTAAAACTTTACTTTTCTTCCCAAAAACAAATAATTTAAAAAATGTTTGTAGGAAACAAACATTTGTATAAAAGTCATTATTTGTGCTTTGCCGAATAATGTATTTGTATTCGGGCACACCCCTAGTCTGTATGTGTAGCTATCTAGTGGCAACAGCACTTTGCTGGAAAGAACCAGCTAAGGCCCAAAACTAACTTTTTTAGCACATTTTATCTGTAGAATGTTCTGTTCTAGAAGTTTTTATGTCTTTATCAACACAACCAACTACTGTTATTTCTATCAATAAATAATATTATATTTGTGAGAGAGTTTTCATTTTGAATAATGTAGACTTTTGGAAGAAATGTTTGCTCATTCACATAACTGATTTTACAACCTGCCATGTCCACTTTAGTTCAGCTGTTTAGAGGAAACTATATCTGATGGTTCTCTGTTCCAACAAGTACACTTTCAGAGCAATTTACTGAGAAAAGGTCAAAAGAAATTGTAGATAAAAAAAAAGTCATCACACAAGTTTTTAGGTTTTATCTTTGTCTTAAAACCACCTCCATTATATCAGGGGGAACACATCCTGACAGCCTTGAATGTTGCTGTCACATACCGTTCCTCCTGTGTTCAATGTGAAAGGAAGCTCCCACAAGTATTACATGGAAGACTTTGATTACATTAAACAAAAAATAAATTGTGCATTTTTTACTGTTTAGTCCACATTTTTCTTTTAGAATATACAATACGGTTCGCTTTGGTTGAAACCAGCACGGTATCAGTTTGCCTTGCTGTCTACATGTTTTTCACACAACTTATTGATGGTGGAAAAGTAATTTGTTTTAAGTCACTACAAATTTCAGTAAATACAAAACTAAATGGCAAAATGTGCAATGTTTAACACATTAACAAAAACATTAGGCAAACGGTATACCGATAACAATATGTGAATTAAAGGAATATTACAGATAAAATATATTTGGAAAAATAAAAATAATTCAAAACTTAAAACATTCAGAATCAAGGAAAAATATAAAGAATACTATCAATAGCAAAATTACAAGTGTGTAAAAAAACATTTAAATTCCTTTCATATTGAACACAGGAGGAACGGTAACATTCCCAGCTATCAGGATGTGTTCTCCCTGCTATAATTGAGGTGGTTTTAAGACAAAGATGAAACCTAAAAACTTGTGTGATTTTTTTTTTTTAATCTACAATTGCTTTTGACTTTTTCTTAGTAAATTGCTCTGAAAATGTACGACTTGGGACAGAAAATCATCAGATATAGTTCACTCTAAACAACTGAACTAAAGTGGACAGCAGAACATGTAAAATCACAGTTATGTGAATGCGCACACATTTCTCCAAAAATCTACAGTATTCAAAATGAAAATTGTCTCACAAATAAAGGCTAATATTATTTATTGCTAGAAATAACAGTAGTTGCTTGTGTTAATAAAGACAGTCATGAAATTTTTTCACTTCTAGAACACAACATTCTACACATAAAACACGCTAAAAAAAAGTTGGTTTTGAGCCTTAGCGCTCTCTGTAGTACCTCAGTGGTACAAGCACCGCATCTCAGGGACGAGTCTTTCATGAGCGTGCGTTTCCTTCGCTGTTTGGATGGGGGCGGGGCTAGGGGGACACAGATCTCAACAGGGAAACAGAGTTCGATACAACAGCGGTCTGCATTCGTGGCTCCGTTCGCCACGCTAAATCTGATGATCCTATAAAAGACTATGATAATTGCCATAGATTAAACTACCCAACTACACTAAACCACCCAAATTAGCTCCACTTTGATCACAACACCTTGTTCAGCTACAATATTAACACACTGCTTATGCTGTAATGCACCAGTAATAATAATGAAATATTGTAAAAATATAACACTGACAGTGGCCATTTTACTTTTGATGTACATTAAGTACATTTTGCTGATAATCTCTTACTGGCAGGCCTCCTGGCATGTACACTTAAACCTCTGCAGATGATCCAGAACGCGGCAGCAAAACCCTGACACTTGCTTATAAAATAGCAAGTAAAACGGCTCCTGCCTACCTGAACTCCCTCATTCAGGTCTACACTCCCTCCCACCCACTACGCTCTGCCAACGAAAGGCGCCTGGTACCACCACCACAACAGGGCCCTAAGTCACTAGCTAGACTCTTCTCCTCTGTAGTTCCCCGGTGGTGGAACAAGTTACCAAACTCTGTTCAATCTGCAGAGTCCCTCTCAATCTTTAGGAAAAGACTAAAGACCAAGCTCTTTCACAAACACCTCTGCACTTGATGAACTGTAGGGAGAGAAAAAAAACAAAAAACAAAAAACAAAAAAACAAAAAAAAACAAAAAAAAAAACATACTTCTATGCACTCTAATCATTGCCTTGTTGCACTGCCTGTTGGCATCTACATCCTATCAGGCCCAAACTTAAGCTTTATGGCACTTACTCGTGTTGTTGTCTCCTGACTAGATCCTTGCTTGTGTTGTATCAGTCTCATATGTATGTCGCTTTGGATAAAAGCGTCTGCTAAATGAAAGATGTAAATGTAAATGTAAATGTAAATGCAATATCTCTGTACTTTTACTTCAGTAATACAGTTTGAATACAGGATTTTCACTTGTAATGGAATATTTTTACATTGTGGTACTGTTACTTTAACTTACATAAACTAGACTTGCAACTAATGATCATTTCATTATAGATGAATCTGTTGATTATTTTTATGATTAATTGATGAATTTCTTAGTCTATAAAATGTCAAATAACAATGACAAATGCCAATCACAAATACTCAGTGCCCAAGTTGACCTCATAAATATAAACCTGACTCAAATAATAACCAAATTGCCTGACTGAGCTTTGAAAATTTGTCCGACCAACAGTCTAAAACCCAAAACATGATAAAGTTACAATTATACAAAACAGAGAAAAGCAGCAATATATCATGCAGCATTCAGGAGATGAGAATCAGTAAAAGTTTGGCATTTTTACCCAAGAAATGGCTGAAAGTACCAACCAATGTTTGATCATCTAATTGATTAATAGACTATTGTTTTCAGTCTTACATCACTGCTATCGGGAATGGTTTTGCCTGACTGAGCTTTGAAAATATTTTTTCTCTTCCTCCCGTCCCCTCCCAGGTGTTGTTGTATATATGGATGATTGGTTACTTGGGCAATAGTATTGGCTGTTGTTCTTTATGAGTATGTATATACTGCGTATATGCAGGTTTGTTGTCATTTGTTATATGACATGCCTGACAAAAGTTGCTTGATCAAAATATAGCTATTCAGCAAATTGACCATAAGTGTCCCATTGTGCAGGAGCTGAATTTTATTACTTGAGGATCACAGCAGAAAAGAAGAAACACAATGATCTACAATAACTAAACTGCACATACAGTAACATTATTCTCACTCTTTAATATTAAGCTTCTACTGAAACTAGCAGAGCCCGGAAAGTGAGGTAATGATAGAACTAAATTGTAAACAGCTGCTATTTCCCCCTAAATAATTTGCACTCCGCCAAACAGTTAAAATGCACTTCTATCTCAAAAATGATTTGTATTCTGGACCGTGCAAAGTTATTTTGTTTGTTTTCATTCCTCTAGTTCAAATGCTAATATCAATTACACTAAAGATTGCCTTGTGTCTGTGCTTCTGCTTCTGGGGTTGTGCACTCAGGAGAAATCGGAGGCAGGAGAGATCTAACCTCTAAACACAGGATTTCTAATTGCTCTGACATTGCTCACACCATTGGGCCTCATTTGTATGTTCAGGTGAAGGAGCAATTTGGTCTAATGCATTGACACAGATCATTTCCTTCCACCTCTTCTCTCGCTCCTCACCTCACTTCATCAGCTGAAGGTGGACGGGCAGAGAGAGTAATATACCGAACCCATCTGTTCATCTGTCAGACCTTTTCTCCTCACAATTTATGACACGTCTATTTGTTGAAGTGCCTTCCCTCCCACAGAGGCCCCGAGAGAAGCTGCAGAAGTGAACAGTTCTCACACCGGTTTCACAACCTGTGAAGCTGATTTGATGAGTCGAGCGGGATCATTTGTGATGGAGACTTCTGATGCATTCTAGACTAATGGTAGTCAAGGCTACAAATTGCACCCACTTACACCCATATCTCGGTAAGCCTATCTGAGCCTAAGAAGAGTCTGCCTGGCTCCACTGAGACAGGTGTGCTTCTGGCAGCTCTCTCTGAAGTATTGTCAGGCATCTTTTAGCAGTTCCGCCCCTATCAAGGTGCGAGAAAGGCAGGGAGTGGGTGATCCTGCATCCCCTAAACCAGCTGCTTCTTTTGATTTACTTGCTAGGCTCACTTGCTTTGGATTATGAAGCCATCTTTATATGCACACTCACATATTTTATCCAAGCAGGAAGCCAGAATCTGTGCCATCTGACACAACCTCTAAAACAACTGCTGATTAACAACAGAAGGCCAGTCAATTCCCTCTGTGAGCAAGCTCAGGATTCACCATTGCTCTTATGGCAGACATATGGTAATTTTTTTCACTTAGAATAAATTATAGTCTAGTACACTTCTGTGCCTGTGCTGGAGGTCTCTGACTAGTGTTGTCACACTGCATTATTGCACAGCATCAAGTTTCAGATACTGAGCAACTCAGAGAAAGACCAAAGGTGCAATTTCAGTTTTCAGTCTTGATCAACATCAGTAGTCATCCTTGACCTGTGTCACCGCTCAGATAAAATGAATAATATAAAAAAATAGAAGAAAGTTACTCATTTAATGCATTTGTATGAATCATAACACACTTGAGCATTTAGTTGAAGTGGACTTGTAAGTAGAAGGTTGAGAATCTCTATTTTCACACAGGCAGGAAAAGTTCTATATGAGTGGGTAAAGTCAACAGCAATACTCAACCCTCCTACAGCATCCACTGACAAGGCGTACTGATGACTCTAGTGGACCTGCCCACTGGCTAATTGTGGAGAATATACAGTAGCTGTATGAGGATACTCTCAGGTGTGAATAGTAATCAGCAGCACATAAACACCTCCCCGTCTCCCAAATTAAAGCACTGATTGTCTGAACATTTGAGTCATCACTGTGAAATTGTCAACTCTCTCTCTCGCTCTCTCTTTGTGTCCTTCTCTCTTTCTGTCTTTGGCCCTTTTCCAAACCAGTTCCTCCCTATTTGAATTTCACTACGGAGTGTCACTCCACATGAAGTCACACTCACAGGGCGAGGGTATAAATAAACAGACATGGTTTGGATTGCGTGGTGGCTGACTGTCACTTCATAGCAAGAAGATCCTGAGTTTAAACGTTGTGTGTTGAGTTTCTGTGCTCCCTTCAAACTTTGTCCTGCCATCCCAAAACCCATGCATGTTGAGTATTAGGAATACTCCTGCCAAAATATTGGACTCTACCTACTGCTCCTAAATAATTACTATGCAAAAATGTTTGATAATTTCCACTTTTTTGTGCACTTCTGTGAGGTGCATGCACTCATAGTTCGATTTTTGAGGTGCATTTAATCATTCAATCAATCATTCTTTTCCTTTTTTGTTTTTGAATTTTTTATCTGTTTTTTCAGTAGACAAAATGGATTGAATAGAAAGTATGCATTAGACAGGTGTGATAGCTTACAGGTTTCTAAAGTATGCATCACATTCAATATTGACACTTTTGTTCAGCTCTTAAATTCTCTTAAATTTAAAACCAAAAGTGATTTAACTATATTACGAATACATTTTATATACTTACTCATACTTATCACACTCTAAAATATTTGATCATTCCCTGTTTTTGACTGCTGCCAGCCAACATGCTCTCTGAAAATATTTTATGGGTCCTTTACAGTGATTCCTAACTTTTTTTGTCTGACGTGCCCCAAAGAGCTGTCAGTTAGTCCTTTATCTTTCCAAATGTGCACATTTGAAATGATTTTTCACCATAATTCCTTATATAAATGTGGATATTATTACTATAGTTTTTCATACAAGACATAGTGAAATCCTGGAATTGTCTATGTTTAAACCTCACATACTGTTCAGATAAAATTTGACCCATAATAAATAAAAAATAAATTTGTGGTTCAGACATTTGGTATAGAGACTACTGAGCGGGTAGATAGGGGATGGGATCAGAATATAAACAGCATGTAAGGGTTAAGCTTAGTTTCTTTTAATTCTTTTTTTTTTTAATAGTTCTGGTCAAGTTTGTATTTGTACCATTATTGTGTAAACTGGATGTAACAACCTTTTATCCTATAACTTTTAGTAATATTTCAAGTGCTCTGCTCATATGATAACTAATGTTGGTAATTTACTGGTTATTATCACAATAAATATTCTAAAAATAAGCATCTCTCCAATTTGTATATTTTCCTCCTAAACACAAATATGTAAATAAATGCTGTATAGGCTTTTTTTTTTTTTTTTTTGCCAAATTATAATTAGAATATTGGAAATCACTGGTTACTGATGTTCAGCATGAAGTGAAGAAGCAACAAAGTTTCTGAAAAAGTTTTTATGGGAAATTATGGGAAAAAATTACTTCTTTCTCATTACCATTTGCTAGAAACTTAATAACTAGCCAACAAGTGGGTCACTAACAACAGTAGCAAGTTTACATCTTATGTGAAATCAAAAAAAATATAATGTGTGTCAGTGAGTGGCTTATGATTGACACACGGGTAACTGCACATGTAAAAACGACAAATACTATCAGTGCAAACTTGAGTGATTAATGCAGAGTCTTGAGATGAATGATAAAGAGGTTTATCAAATCAAGCTTGTTTCAGTTATACAGTGATTCTGTTTAACATCAAATAACATCAAGTCTGTTTCAATCAGGCCATTTGTCTTTATTAAAACAAGTCCAAATTAAACACTACATTTATAAATTTAGTAATATTTTCTTCAG
Source organism: Thunnus maccoyii (assembly GCF_910596095.1). NCBI lineage: Eukaryota > Metazoa > Chordata > Actinopteri > Scombriformes > Scombridae > Thunnus > Thunnus maccoyii. The sequence continues at coordinate 21,846,941 of NC_056540.1, forward strand.
CCTTGTTTTCATTATTTGATTCATGAACAAAGTGATCAACTTACCTATAATTTAATTAACTATGTATATTATCATCAGTCCCATCTCTAATTTTGTACAAATGTGTTTGATCATTCTATCCTACACTAACGACCTCTGCTGAAACGCTTCCCTGCCCTCAGTAACTGAATGGTAGCACGTCTTTACAGATGTAGGGCTGCGCTTCAGCCCTCCATGGCACATCCGTTTGGAGTGACAGGCTGCCATTCCGATTTAAGCTAATAAAAAATAACCTCCACTTTGCCTCCAGAGCTGACATATTGCATATGCGGATGCAGGAGGAGCAGCAATTTATTTCCTCACAAGGGGTCACTTGTATTTTTAATAATTCATCCAGCATATGTTGAGATGTCAGTTGCTGTGCTTTGATCAAAAGCTAGCCTGTCTCTCGCTGACCCATCAATTTCTAATGAAAGTATTTGGACTTCAACACACACCTGCCATGAATGTGGCATAGAGATCCTCCTCATATTCCCTCGCACAACACTCTGAGATGGTATACTTTTAGAAAGATAGTAGTAGTCTGTAGAAATAAATGTTATCATTGCATTTACATCGTTGTACAGTAGTAACCATGTTGTTAAACAGTGCAGAGAGCAGTGTTGTCTGAAATGCCTGAGAGAGAACATGGCTGCAGAAGTTTTCAGAAGTGTTGCCTTCTGCTGCCCTCTTGGGACATCGATGTACCTCTGGCTCTTCTCTCTTGGTCTCGGTCTTGATTCTTCTTGCTGCCTGCCAAAAAGCCGTGATGGAAAAGCTTCTTTACTGTTGCTGGGTCAATACGGCTCCATAACTCCCCGCCTCCATGTTTCTGGTTTTGCTGCACATTTCTGTTCTTTGGGTTTGTGTTACTGTTTGTGCTTTCAATATTGTATGTGTTTTGTACTTAGGGGCCACCATGCTCAAGAGATAGATCCCTGTGTATAATCTGATCTGGACAGTTTGATTATGAAGATTAGGAAATGACAAATTTCTCCAGTGCATTTCCTGATGTTTTCTTAATGTTGTTAATCCACACTTGCCCGTTTGTTGCTACAGGTGAGAAACAGTTGCGGTGTTGAAAACAGGCAAATGAAACACAAAGCCACTACCCCCACCATGAAACCCGTTAATAAACTCCTCAGGGAAAAGGAGACGAAGACGTAAACATCTTCCCATATACTAAACACATGCACACACACACACACACACACACACACACAGTATTTTTATTTGTAGTTTTATGAGAAGTTGTGATATTGCTGTCTGACACCTTGCAGATATTCAAGAGCCAGCTTAGTATTCATACAAACATAATTAGAATGTAAGTGGACAAAGATATTTCCCACAAGGTAGTAAAGGGTAGTTGGATAATAAAGTTATGTTTCTATGGCAACTGCCTGCACAGATACAATATCAATGAAGAGTGAAGAGCAGAGGAAGGGATAGACAAATTCATGAGACTTTGAGTGTGTCTCTCTTCCCTCTCTCAAACTGGTCGTCTTGTACAACTGCATACTGAGAAATCTCAGACGTATTGCTCCTCTGAGCACATATTTAAATCTATCTATCTATCTATCTATCTATCTATCTATCTATCTATCTATCTATCTATCTATCTATCTATCTATGAATAATTAAATGAAAAATATTGCTTAATGGAGCTTGAAGTCGGCTATAGTCTATTAGCTATTATACTGAATATTATTGTAGCTCTTTCAGTAATAATGAGCCTCACTGGGTGAATCTATTCATAGTTTTGCTTTTTACAGCCACACTTTGCACCTAACAGCACAGGCTGTTGTTTCACGACTTGCCCAAAGAGCCTATATATACAGTACATGTATGCCATGTTCTTGTCATATCGGATGAATGTGGAACTGGGATTTTTCTGAAAGCTCCGACATATCCCACTGGGCACTGCATGGTACTTAATAATAAGAAAGTGCCTGAAAACCAAGCAAACGTAGATGCTTCACATCAGCCAAAGTCCAGAGAGTCTAGAGAGTTGTTCTTCATACTACAAGTGTTGCTGGAGTTCTCATCTCACTAGATTTCTTTCCCTTCTCGGTGAAGTTGGGCCAAAGACCCTTACTCTGACTAGTGAGAAGTCCCAGGCATTTAAAGGACCAGTGTGTAAGATTTAGTGGCATCTAGTGGTGAGGTTGCAGATTGCAACCAACTAAATACCCCTTCCCTCCCCTTCCAAGCAGTGGCCACGAAACTCATGAATAACGTGAAAGGCCCTCTCTAGAGCCAGTATTTGGTTTGTCCATTCTGGGCTACTGTAGAAACATGGCAGTGCAACATGGTGGGCTCCATGGAAGGAGACCACCTCCCTATGTAGATATAAAGGGTTCATTCTAAGGTTACAAAAACACAACAGTTCTTATTTTCATGGGATTATAGACTAATTAAAACATACCTATGAATATTATAGAGATGCCACTATATCTTACACACCAGTCCTTTAACCTCTGTGGGATCATTTGCACCTTCAGGTCACAAAGTCACATGGTTCATTAGTCCTCCTGGCTGTCATGTGACGGTAAGGCCTGCATCCCTTCTTGTTGTTGGCAATCAAGACATTCAATATATGTTATGGCCTGTTTGTATCTGATACAGCCGTACAGCTTAGTGATAATTAAATTGCCTAGACCTCACAACAAATAATTTTCCCAATAGTACTTGTAGTAATAGTACTTATACATCAAATAGATTCACAAGTAAATGTATGTAACTACATTTGCCTTTTAATAAATATATGTTTACATAGTAATAGGGACATATGAAAGGTATGTAGGTGTTTTGAAAAATGTGAGCTGTAATATTTAGCCATATTTTGACATATTCTGGCAAAAATATTTCATATTATTTCACCATGACTCTGGCTTGCTCTTGGAATCCATTGTAACTGCTCTGAATTCAGAGCAGAATCACAAATGAACAAGCTACAAACTTTTCATAGCCCCCTTTAAAAACCAACGGACAATGATACTTACAGTATAACACAGGTTTTTGATGGAGTGTTCCACAAGGCTGGATATTGTTACTATACATAAAAAGTATTTGTTTTCTTTAAGAAAATGAAGCCAATATCTTTTTTATTTGGAGAGCCACATCTTTGCTCAGGGAGTCCATCAGTTGACCAGGCTTGTTATTGTGTTTGCTTATCAGCGTCAGATACTTGCCACTTTATGAAGAAACCCCTCTTTGGCATTTTAATCTATCATATTTATGTGCACTTAGTCAGTGTTCCTCTTCCACTATGAGTACAGTCGGAAGCATCCATAAAAGCAGCTGCACAGGGTTTCTCTTTTTCTCTAATGCAGTTCAAAAACTGGTCATCAAAGGTAACCACTTTACTTTGGTCTCTATTTTTGAAGGGTAATTGGTACTGCGGTACACACATAGTTGGCAACACACAATTTAATGCTTTTATTTATGTTCACATTGGAAATAGAACATAAATAATTAACACAAATTTCTATTTGACCCCAGCTCTGTTATAATCCATAACCATACATAAGGCTGCAAATTGTAGCGTCTTTTCTAAATGTGGTGACTGCAGATGACAGCAGAGACAGAGTAGCATCTAATGAGTACTTCAGCACTTTACTGACCATCCCTGTCATCTTCCAATTACCACCAACTAATGGACATTTCCTGGACTGACAAGTTTACAGTAACACAAGCATTCTGCAGACATATCCAAGCTGTGAGGCATCAACTAAATTTTATAACCTTGGTGAGGAACACCTTCTCCAAACTGTCATCAAAAGTACAGCTCACTTCCTAAAATAACACCTGTGTGCTGCCCACATTAACAATAACAACATCTGGTGTTTTTTAATTTGAAATTTGAAAACACATTAAATTACCTTGTGCACAGTTTGAACATGGGAGACACAACCAATGATCATTTACACATTCTCACAGATGAGGTCTATGACCTTATGCCCTGTGTCTAACTGTACATGTACATTTAATTTGGTCACACGGTATAACGAGAAAGGTTGCATCTGGTGGACATGTAGTTCTTCTTTATATAACTGTGAAAATAGTCATGTCTTAATCAAATCAGACCTCTTAATTACAGTAAATATATAATTAGAAACACAGTGATTAACAGTTTTCCAGCATAAATTTAAACCAGTCGAGCGCTGTTAATGCTTTGTTAATCCACACGGAGCCTCTGTGCATTATCAGATGTTAATTGATGTTTAGTGCTGTTTGCAGCAACACATTGACCCTCACACTTCATCACTACAAGAAAACTAAAGACTACAGAAACTACAAGAAACTTCACTTTCATGCTGCTCCATGATTGGTTGCACATTAAATAGGATCACATCATATATTTTAGTTGTACCTCTGATTGTTTTGTGTCCAGTGAATTGGTGCATTATCACAAATAACATCTTGGTTGAAATTTTGTCAAATGAAATTCATTTAGATTGTGTAGTTGGTGCATTTTGTGTGTATTTTGACCCAACCTCTCCTCATTCCTTCTCAATCAGCAGCTTTCGTAGTTGTAGAAATTAACATGTTTAGGAATTGCATGGATGGTAACTACTGTACAGAGGAAGGGGAATTTTTTTCATTTATATATGTCCATGTGTTTTTTAAATCTCAAACAAAAAAATATAGTTTTCCTCTGTCTTTCTTTTACTGTATTATTGTGTTGCCATCATATTGAATCAACATTTTATTACATTTGATTATTGTGATAATAAAAAATAGCTGCAAACTAATATTAGTTTGACATGACGGAACTACATTTGACAAAATTTTCCTCTGAAGAGAAAACAAATGTTTACTACTTGTTTGTAAATATCTAAATATTACAAAAAGTCTAGAGAGGGAGAGCCAATTTAAGTTTTAGCATGGTTTGGGGGACTGTGTTGAGTCAAGGCTATAGCATGCCACACACATCATGTATTCATCCGAGAATATTTTACTGTACAGAGCAAGTGAAGGCTGAAGACAAATCAAAAGTTTAAGGTAATAAGGAAAAATGAAAAACACTGGAGAACTGCAGTCCTTGATTAGAACACAATTAGAACAGCCGCAAAAAGCATTTTTTAGCCGCTGCTGAGCCGAATAAGGCTGAAACATGTTTGTTGTGACTGCTGAATATGCACATCGTCCATTTGACCAGAGTGATGCATGGCTAAGTTTCCAGTTCTGGTGTTTATCTTATGCAGGTCTGATTTTATCCACATAAATAACAGTAACCACCCTCAGTCTGACTGCATAAAATGATTTTCTTCTGCTGCTCCTACTTTCATAGAAGGAATGATGACAACATAGATTTGAAAATGATTTCCATGAGTCTGTCTGTGCGTGAAAGTAGCCATTTCTGTTTGATCCTGCATGTGCTCTGGCCCCTTCGGTGAATTATCCATCAGAGATGACTTGTATTTGTCTGTTTTGGGGTGCAAGATGTGCAATAAACATTTTCCTGATTAGACTGTCTAACATATGCCGCGACTCAAAAACCATTTTTATTTTAAACCATTGAAATTAAATACTGATTAGTCTGTGGCTAATTTGGGATAATTTTTAATGATCTGAAATGTGTTACAGTTATCTGGGTAATTATGTAACTCATAAAAATGTCTTTGCAGGTTTTACAAAATTAACTTTTCAAGGAATCCTCTTTTAATTGCTGTGTGTAGCTTGCAGTATATTTCCCAGGTAAATGTCATCACAGGTAACCAGAAAAAATATTACACATTAATAGCCAATTCATCAATTAATATCAACTTCTACCACCTATTATTTTCATGGACCATGAATACCCCTTTGTTAGTTCTGTTTAATTAGCAGGTTACCCCAGTAGAGCTTAATTAAACTCCCAATTTGCATTAGCACTCAGTGGACCTTTCATTAATACAAGCTTTTGTGGGTAATGTAGATGATATGAACCACGAAAAGTAACAATTACATTTGTACTTCTCTGAATTTTGAAATTCTGAATGATCTCTGAGCTGAGTTTGCGGGATTTTCAGCAAACTCTGATCATCAGGAGTGTAATGGGTGAATTTCGTAGCTCTGGTGAGTGAGGGCTTGATCTAAATCAACTGGTGCAAATGACAAAAATGTCCCAAAGCTACAGTGTTGAAGTCAATAAAGCATGAACTGTGAGAGAAAACCCTCACAACACTGGCATCTGAGCTACTCTCACAGTAAAGTTTGACACTGTATACAAAGTGCTAAATTACCTGCCAAACACCCTGATATCCCACCTTCTATTTTCTACCGTACATGTGGTACCATTCACCCCTGTGAAGTGTATTTATTTTCCCACTGTGTCTTTCTGAGTTATGAGCCCCATTCAGACTGAGAACAGTGGAGAAATGCAGCATAACCTCGAGCAGAGAGACAACAAGAGGTCTGAGTTTTTTTCGCACTGCATCCAGCATTTTTTCAGAATAAACTTTTTCTTTGCTTGTTGATCTTCTGCATGCCATAACCATTTATTTACATATAGTATAATAAGCCATGATTTCCTCAAGTTAGGAGCAAACTAAGAGCACTTAATGTGTGTAGCAAACTGCTATATTATATGAACAATTTAACATCTTGTTCTTAAACATTTCTTAAAGTAGCTCACATTAAAGCTAGCTAAAATATGTACATACAAACAAATGAGTAGCAAAATGTGCTCTAGCAGTAACTTATTTTAATACAGAACAGACTTGAAATTCTAATATTTTACTGATAAATATATAAATGCTACAATATAGTATTATAATAGTAAATAATTATGTATTTATCATTAATTAATAATTGATATTATATATGTGTGTATAGCTGAAACAATTATCTATTAGTCATTTGACAGAAAATTATTCAGAAACAATTTTGATTATTGATTGATTGTTTAGGTAATTTACTAAGCAAAAATGACAAACATTTGGTAATTGTATCTTATACAGTGTGCTGCTTTTCTTTATATTATATAATTATAAACTGAATATTTTTGGATTTTGGTCTGTTGGACAAGATATCACCTGAATCTAAAATGAAGTGATCAACATTTTTAACTCTTTTCTTTTATAGACTAACAAATAATTGATCGATTGAAAAAATGATGAGAATAATCATTAGTTGCAGCCCTATATGTGTTAACAAGTATTGATCGTTGCTGATTTGACTTGAACTAAAGGAGGAAAAAAGATTAATTCTTCAAAATATAGCTTTTTCTGTTTAACCCTTAGTTTTACATTTGAGAGCAGTAAAAACACCTTAAACACCTCTCTTTTAGCCTGAAATTTTAAAACTTAAAGTGACCCAAAATATGTAAAAAAATAAATATTTCAACTTTTTTTTGTGCAGCTGATATTTTTGTACATAGAGGGTGCTCCAGTTAAATTTGGCTGTTTTTTTACAAAAAAAAATTAAAAATCACTATTCAAAAGTGTTGAATGCATTCTTGCATTCTTCATATTCAATAATAATTCAATAACATTCCTTTAAATCATGATGGCTGTTATGTTATCCTGTTTTAGGTAACATAGGACCATAATAAAGTGTGATTGAGAATGATTTTTCTCCATAAACAAATAGTGTAAAACCCAAAGAATACACTCTCTGTGCTCTCTGAAAGCTTCATTAAGGATTAACCACCCATTTATTCATGACCTAATCAATGAAAAATAGGTCTAGAGACTAATTATGATGGGGTAGTGTGATGTAGGGGTCGACCGATTATCGGCCTGGCTGACTATCGAATCCGATATTCAGCATTTTTTTGATTATCGGGATCGTTATTTTTTTTATCCGATTTCCAATAAAATAAATTAATTTAAAAATGTGGTACTTTGGCTCTGATGCAGCCACCTCTGTCTGTCTGTAGTCATCACTCTGGTCTGAAGCAATGTCCCACCCACAGCATTGTCTGATTAGTCACATGACACAAGTAATAGCCCAACAGCACTGAAGGCTACTGTGCCACAGACAGCACAGAGGAACATATTTGCAGACTGGAGCAGCTCTGGTGAGTGAGCAGAGTTATGTTTAAAAGGTAGGGCAGCAGATATTGACAAAGTTGTGATAAACATTACAATATTCCACGCCGAGGTTGCAAAAACACCGCGATCTTAGGATCTTATCTCCGATCTATTTCTATGATGACAAGCATGCATAGTTACACCACTGACAATGTCAGAATAATGCTAATAACTCTAACCAGATGAAAGAGTTTCTTCATGTAGAGAAAGCTGTATCTTTGAGTAATGTTGGTGCCAGTGCAACTGGAGCTTATTTTAGCTACTGTATTGTAAACGTAACATTACTGACTTGGTGTTTTTACATATTATAGTTAGCTAATAGTCATTAATGTAAGCTAATGTTGAGTCACGTAGAGCTAACTTGAATGTGATAGCAAATGTCAACAAGTTCAATTGTTGATCCATAATTTAGTCCGCTGATTTGCAAAAAAACTGATAGGTTATTACATTATTTCTTGCATGTCATTTACCAGGGCCGGTCATACTCTCAGTCTCAACCCACGACTACTAGTAACGTTACCAAAGTGTGTCCTGAAGCTGTCTCTGACTCTGTCTCTTGTAGAGAGGTGCAAGATATTGTTGTTAGAGACTTTAGACATAATGGAACTGCATCTAAGCCTGTGTTAGTCCATACATGGACTGCATAGATAGTGTACAGTTGAATAGTCACTTCTGTTGCTATTGTACATATTCAGCGTTAGTAATCAAAGGAACAGAGGCCGTCTCAATGGAGAGCACGCTAAGCAACTCTGCTTTCTGCACCACAATCTGGTGCTGCTAACTGAGACTCATATTTCAGTACAAATTTAAGTTGTACTAGTTTCATTTATTTTTTACTTTATTTACTTTAAAAAACTTCTGAGAGCTATTTTATTTATTTATTTATTAGAAATTTTCAGTTAACTTTATAAGAAATGCAGCTAGGAGCTGCCTGCACTTTTTCTTTTAAGATAATGTTGAAAAGTTCTCTTTTAATTAAACATATGTTTAAATGCATTTCAACAAAGTTCTGAGTTGATGTTTGTGTTATTCTAAATTTTGACACCGAGGTTTTCATTTTTACCTCAAATGTATATTGGTTCCAAATATCAGTTATCGATCTCCTTGATTACTAATAATTGGTATTGGTACTGGCCCTGAAAAAACAATATTGGTCGATCCCTTGTGTGAAGGGTCAGAATATGAACCGTATGGGTTAAATTAAGTGTTTATAATGTATGTAACAGTGTTAATGTACGTATGTACAAAAGATGTTGATGTTAAAACAGAGTAATAAAACCATCACTGCCTTCATTTGAGTGGTAAGATGAATTAATTGTTCTAATATGAGCTGATAATGCAACCAATAAATATGCTTATCTCATAAAGGTTTCACAATTATATCTAATTACTAGATGGACAGGAAATAATTAGTCAAAGCAATGATGCTTAATCTTGAGAAAAGGATGAGTGCACTCTGTGAAGTGTCCATGTGTTATCATCACCCCTCTGTTAAGGATTAAGGGAATGTTAATATATGCCTTTTCCAAGGGAGGTGATGCTAAGCCAGCGCTTGGCTAAAAGCAGGGAATTATGAAAACAGGAAAAGGACTCAGGGTCCTTTGATTGGATTACTGTAGGCCTATTTACCCAGCAAGTGTTTGTAACTCAGGTGCCTCAGCCACTCATAGCGTCTGAGGCCTAGGCTATTATTTCCTCTGATTAGAACATTGTTAATTCACTCTTTCAGCCAATCAAGAAACACTCTGGTGACAAAGTGAAGCAAAACTTTTTGACTCTCAACTTCATAATGTAGCCAGATTAACGTTGCAAATTCTGCAAGACTGCAGATGACACAAGCATTGTTCCAGGCAGCGCTCTCTGCAATCCACCCCTTCTTCAGAATCTCCCCCCATTTCAGAAATTTATTAGGGGATTTGTATTTCTAATGACACCTGCGCCCTGCCACCAGAGCAATGTAAATAATCCCATCACAGAGCCCCAACTCATCAGCGACAGGCTAATCCCTTGTTTAAGGCAGTTACACCGACCCCACCCATTAATACCGCCTTCATAAAGACACAGCTTAGCATACATTACAGAGTTATAATGTGGTGAATGCTTGCAGCCAACTTGAGAAATCTCCCTCTCTGCTCCAGGAAGAACATGTCACCTCTGCTGGTTTCATAAAGGGCGCTGCCATGCCGCATCACAGCTCTCTTTTTCAAACAGTGATGTATTAGGACAGAGTTAGAGCGGTAATAAATTAGACCAAGCCAAAAGGATTTAGTCCTCGGAGAGAAATGTTAAGAGAAGTGGAAGAGTCAGCCACAAGAACTAAGATCTTGTGACGACCCCTCTCCCCAAGTAGTTGCAGTAGTTTTTAAACTCATGCAGCTTACATGACTCAGTAAAGCAGCAAAGGAAAAAATCTCCCACCGTGTTCTCTTTTGTTAGTCATACATATTTGAAAAAGTGAACTATAAATGAGCTTTTCTCTAATTATGTTTAAAAATAAGGTATATATATCTGCATGTAAGAAAAA